>NW_021320147.1:1438862-1462192 GCF_001605985.2 Dendrobium catenatum
GGGAAAAGCTGTTGACAAGCCGTGAGAAAGGGAGATGCTGAAGCACATGATGAAGTGTAATGGGGCAGAATTGTCATGGAGGAAGGATCACAGGATAATGAGGATCATACGCTTCCTTGGATTCAAGTTCCCCCACGGAGAAGAAGAACGACATGAGCACAGGGCAAGAATAAGAATGTGGGCAGTAAACAGAATTTCAACATTCCAAAGAAGTGGACTTGAATAAAGTGCAAGTGCCAGATAGCAAGTTGAAGCCACCTTAAGCAGAGCAGGATGGGTTCAAGCAGAGGCTGTCGTTCACGGCTGGTATAGAAATGGCTAACAGAGCTCAATGCTCTGAAGGAGCTTAATCAATTGGGATCTCTTTTGGAGGCTTCCCAGGAAAGGAAAAAGGAGATGGTGGAAGCTTCAAAGCTATGAGATGGGGGGGATCAAGGCGGCTGGGACGCTTCCCTTTGTTTATTAATGTCGTCCATCCTTTTCTGGAATTGCAGGGGTGCCCGTAAGAAGCAAACTGGGCACTACTTGCGTAGCTCCGTTTAGCAATAATGAGGTGAATTTTGTTGGTTTGATTGAAACCATGGTGCAAGATTTCAGCCGATTGGAGATTAATAAACTCATTGGTTGTAACTGGATTTTTTTCATGTTCCTGATGTGGGCAAATCAGGAGGAATGTTGGCTTATGGGAGGAAGATACGGTACAGTTTGATTGTAGTAGACAATGGAGCAGGCGATTGTTGGTATTGTGGTGTTACCCAATTTACAGAAATGGGGAATGGTTATTGTTATGCTAGTAAAGTGTATCATACTAGAAGACTGTATGGAATCAGATTGGCCCACTGGGTAGCTCTGATCTCCCTATTATTGTTGGGGGGGGGGGGATTTTAACTGTTGTTTGAATCAAGGGAGAAGAAAGGTGGAAGGAAATTCATTATTACTATTGGTGCACAGGAGATGGAAGATTTTATGGTTATTAATGATCTGCATGACCTGGGTTTTTATGGGACAGAATATACTTGGTCGAATAATAAGAGTGGTAACAGTAAGATTTGGGTGCGTCTTGATAGAATCTTATGAATTCTATTGGGCTCAGGTTGGCACCATTGGCGACTGTTAAGCACCTCATTCGCATAGCCTGGATCATTGTCCTTTGATGTTGAATTTAGCTCCCAAATGAGTTGAAAAGGGTAGTAGATGGCTGCGTTTGAAGACATCTGGATGACTTATCCAGCTACTTGGAAGTTAGTGTGGAGTAAGTGGCACAAGCAGGATGTCGGACAGCCTGATGAGATTTTAAATCGCAAATGCTCTAGGTCGCTTAAGGAACTGTTTTTCTGGAGCGAAAATCGTCTTAAAGAATTGGGTGATATGAAATTGCATTGGAAAGTCGCATTGAAGAACTTCAAATGATTGAAATGCTCGGCGGATGATGAATTGAATGAAGAGCAAGATAGTAGCTAAGAAGAAAGGCTGGGAGCTTAATTCCACGTTGGCAGGTTGGCGACGTGTGGGGAGGACAAAGAGCTAAAACAAAGTGGACTGAAGGAAGGGGATGGCCAACTCCATTTTTTTTCATTCCAATGCTTCGGCTCGTAGACGGGGGTAATAGAATCCTGGAAATTCAGAAACATAATGGTGAATGTGTTGATGACCCGAATCTTATTCAGGAAGAATTTGGCATTTCTTTGTGTCGAATGGAAAGAGAGGCAGATATCTGTGATGGATTGGCCTGATTTTTCACAGGAGGGAGAGATACCTGAACATAGGAATGTTGCACTGGAAGCGTAGAGTCACAAAACAGAGGTAAGCATGCTGTTTTTAGTCTGGGCAACAAATAGATCCCCGGGCATGATGGCATCAATCTTCCTCTTGAAGTTCTACTGGGAGATCATCAAAGGTAATGTGGTGCGTGCCATTCTTTATTTTTTTACTAATAACTCTATGTGTGATTGCTTGGAAGGAAACTCTTGTGGTGCTGATCCCAAGATTGAAAATGCCAATTCTCCTTCCAAGTTTAGACCCATCAGCCTTGTCAAATTTTTTATAAGATTGTGGCCAAAGAAGTGAGGACAACCGTCTGAAACCGGTGCTCAGTGGTATAATTAGTGAGAACAGGGGGCGTTCGTGCCCGGGGAAATCCATATCCAGTCATGGACTACTTGCACAGGAGATTATGTTAAATTCAAATGTTAGACTAGAAATCTGGATTGATGGTGTTGAAAATTGATATGGAGCAAGCGTACGATTGTATGACGTGGAAACTTTGGAGAAAGTCTATGGAGCTGATGGGATTCAAGACCACGGTTTATCTACTGTGGGGTTGATCAGTTGTATCACCAAGCCTAAATTTACCATCATGGTAAATGGGAGGACTCAATGGATATGTGCAAGAAGTGAAGTGGGTTAAGACAAGGATGTCCTTGTCCCCTTGTTCATTCTTTGTTCCGAATGTTAACTAAAGCTTAAGAAGAGGGGAGGGCAGCTTGGCATAAGGTTACTAGCAGTCGAAAGGAATCCCATTACTATACGCTGATGATATTCTGGTGTTTGCTGAAGCTACTAGAAAACAATGCAGTCCTTATTTGAGATTGCTGGAATCATATTGTGGCATGGACGGGGAGGCAGAAGATTAATGGAGGCAAGTCGGCTATCTTGTTCAATAGAAATGTCCGTATGGAGAAGAATATGGTGCCAAAGTGGTTGGCTTTAGAAGGGTGACATTCCCTGGAATACCTTGGGTTGCCATTGCTGATGTATAAGCCCAAAGCTGCTGATTTTGGTAAATTGATTAAGAAGTTCATGATAAGACCAATTTGTGGGGGAAGAAGCATCTATCTTTGCTCCAGAGCTTTGTTGATCAGGACATCCCTTTTAACTGTGCCGATGTATCTGAGTACGCATACGACGGTTCCTAAGAGTATTCTTCACTCTATTGAAAGATTGCCAGGAGGTTTATGTGGCAAAGACTCTAATAGTAGAGGGAGCACTATGTAGCATGGAAGGAGCTTTGTCAGCCCAAAAGTCAGGGAGGATTGGGGTTCTATTGTTTAGAGAAATGGCAGAGTGCTCTTCGAGCTCGTCTGGCGTGGGTATATGATTGAGAATCCAGAATCCCTTTTGATAAGGTTCTTGTTTGCTAAGTATGGCAGTGATGTCTGAATGCATGTTACTGAGAGTAATGTCTCTATAACTGGAAGATTATTCAGGACGGGTGCAAAGCTCTTCGTCAATCATCAGGTGGAAGATTTGGTGAATGACAGTTTATTAATGTCCTCAATGATACGTGGATTTTGGATCGCGAGATTGCTGATTGGCCGACCTTTGTTAATATGGAGCTGGTGTGATAATGCTAATGTTAGCTCATTGTTGGATAGCTCAAGCAGTGGGATATGAAGGCGCGGTGGAAGACTGTTTTGGGAAGGATCTTGGGGCCAGAGGATTAAGGCTAAACGACTAACAATGGTAATGGGGTGGATGGTCCTGAATTATGCTATTCCCGTGCTAGTTTGACTGTAACTGCTATGGCTTACCCCATTGACAGTGGTGAATACCCGTTGTTTGGTTTGATAAGTTGAAGCTCCACCCACGAGAGAATTTTTTCTGGTGGAGGTGTTTTAAGAAGGCTTATCCCGAATAAACTCCTGGATGTTTCACAGGGGTTTATCTGAGTCTATGTTATGTCCTTGGGCTGCAATAAGGAGGAGACATATAGATCACTGTATTACCCAGTGCAATAAGTTTGAGACAGGTGATATCCATTCTGGATAAATGGGGATTGGCATTCCGTGTGTCAACTCCCTGGAGGAGCTTTTTAAGGACTTGGGACTGTGTTTATAAGAACCGGGCATTGGACGCATCTATTGTTATGTGGTTTACGCTTTGGCGTGCTCGTAATGATATGCGGCAAGGAAGGTCGTATCAATCTCCCAGGTGTAATTGCTGCCAACAAGCGTTATCGCTGTTTCCAAGACCTTGTAGAACACCAATTCTGGAGCAATGGAGCATTATTCAGCCTTCGGGTCTGCTTTTCTAAACTATGGTGCCCCCCCCACCCTCCCTCCAGGTTGGATCAAGTTCAATATTGATGCGGCTGTTAAACTGAATTACCAGGCTGGACTTGGCATTGTTGCTCGCAACTATGAAGGCTCCCTTATTGTTGCTGCGGGTCAAAGAATTGAACATTGGGACGCTCTTTATGCAGAAATTCTGGCTACTGAGGCTATCAGGAATGTATTGGAGGATTGGATGATGGAGCTTGATGGGATTATCATTGAAGGTGACTGCATTGCTTGCTATCATGGATGCAACACTTGGGGATCGTCAGAATAAAATCCATCGCATGGTGACGGGCCGGACTTGTCTTTCTGATGAATTTCAAAACAGGTTCTTTTCAGTCATGTTAATAGGAATAGCAATCGGCCGGCTGATTGTTGTTCTAAGCTTGCTATAGTTGATGGTTTTCTTTTAAAGATGTGAATAAAAATCCTGAGTTCCCTCAACATTGTTGTCTTTGTTTGAGGAGGAGAGTGATAGGGTATAGTGATATGGGGATAGTTTACTGTATTCATTAATGCAAAATGGAGAATTTCAGCTCTCTCTCTCTTCTCTCTCTCTCTCTCTCTCTCTATTAATTATATATATATATATATTATATATATATACTATATATATATATATATATATATATATATATACTCACTCTCACAGTTCCTCCCTTACTCGCTTTCTTTTACCTTGGTCACTCTCCCTGCTTCCTTCAAACTCTCTCCCTCTCTATCAATGTATCTGTCCCTATGCTCTCTCACTTTCTCCTTCTCTCGTTCTCCCCCTCACTTTATCTCTCTCATTCTCTACCACCCTCTCTCTCCATCTGCCTCTATTTTTCTTTCTCTGTCTCATGCTCTTCATCTCCCCCGCTCTCTCTTTCTCTCACATTCTTTCTCCATTCCTTTCAATTTCTAAATCTCTCCTCATTGCCTCTCTCCCTCACTCTCTCAAAACTCTCCTGTTCTCTCTCGATCTCATCTCCCTCTCTCACATATTTCGCTCTTTCTTAATCTTTTTTGTCCATTCCACCCCCATCTCTCTAGTTCTTTAATTCTCTCTCTCACTGTCTCACCCTCTTTCCCTCTCTCTCATTCCCTCTCACCCTCTTTTATATAAAAATACACCTCTCTCTCTCTCTCTCTCTTGTGTGCTCATTATCTATATCTCTTTATCTCTCACCTCAATATATATTTTTTCTTCAATATCACATTCTACAATTTCCCTCTCTTATGTTCTCTCTATCTCAATCTCTTTATAAATATCTCTCCCTCACTCTTGCACTATTTCTCTCTATTGCTTCTCCCTCTCACCACTCTATTCTTCCCTCTCAGCTCGCTCCCTTTCTTTCCTTCTCCCTCTATTTCTATCAATCTCTCTCTCTCTTCCTCTCTTTATCTCCTGTCTTGTTCTCTCTATCTCCCTCTCTCTCATTCTCGCTTATTCTCTCTATTTTTTTCTCACACACACTCTCCCTGCTTCTACCTATCTCTCACTCACTCTCTTCCTCGCTCTTACTCACACTCTCCCTCTCTCGCTCCTAACATCTTCTCTCTCACTTTCTCTTCCTCTCTCTCACTTCATCTCCCTCTCTCTTTCCCACTTCCTCTTCCTCTCTCTCACTTTATCTCCCTCTCTCTCACTCTCTCTCTATCTCACTCTACCATTCTCCTTCCCTCTCCTTAATCTTTCTCTCTCTCTCTCTCTCTCTCTCTCTCTCTCTCTCTCTTCTCTATCTATCACTCTCTTATAATATATATCTCTCTCCATCCCTCCACTTCCTTTTTCTCTCTCTTCTCTCAATATCTCTTTTATAATATGTCTCCCTCCCTCCCTCCACATCATGTCTCTTTCTTTCTATGGTTCTCTCTATAATGCTCTCAGTTTCCCTCTCACATGCTTCATGAAATTGTTCTCATGCCAAATATACAACACTTTGTCAGAAGTTCAAAGTTATGTCATTGGAAAGAAGAAGAAGAAAGAAGGATAGTTTGATACCAATTTGTTTTCCAAAGGTTGAGAAACATGCCAATATAATTGCCAACAAGATATTCATATACAACTCCAACAAAAAGAATCTAAATATGTTCATGGTCCAATCCAACATCATCATTCAAATAAAACTAAAATTAGAAAAATAACTCAAAGCTACTTTCTTTTTTTTTAAAACACATAAAGCAAAACCATCTCGCATTTGAACAACTTGATCTCAAAGGTTGAAACACACATAAAGCAAAACCATCATGGGGATGATTACTATGAAAGACTCCTGTTTGTGGGAGAAATATCGAGTTGCTTTCCTCTAAGATTTCAGGAGGTTACACTGTTTTGATGCATGCATCTATAATTTTCAATTGGTGGAATGATGGTGGATGGTTTTGTTTTATAGGATGTGAGTGAAGTAAGTGAAGCTCCTGATTATCAGGTTTTGTGGTTCTTTCTTTCCTCCCAAAAGCTGTTTATTATTTAACTTGGATGAATATTTATGATTGTTGATCCGGTCAAATTCATTTTGTTTGTAAAGGAGGCTTTTGCGGATTCCAGCAGTGTTGAAAGCCTTATTTTTGATATGCTGGATTTCAAAAAAGTGATCGAAAATGATGCAAATGCTGTTTGGTTTTTAGAGGACATCGCTCATGAACAAGATGAAGAAGAAAGCATGGTAAGCAGTGTGATGATGTTTTTTTCCATACTTAGAATGCTATTTGTGCAGACAATTGAAATTTTTTTCAGAATTTTCCTTTGAAGAAATGTGTATTGGCTTCTTGGATGCTTTCTTATTTTTTATTGACTGTCCAATGTGTCTTTTAATGACATGAAGCATTTTAGGGAAGCTAAGGAATGAAATTTGCAGTAGAACTATGAGATTTTTCTTGAAAGTATGTTTTGGTTTTGGTTTGTTTTATTAATATGGCCTGTCTCTAGGGAAGCCTTGCTCCAATAGGAATTAATAATGCAAGAAATGATGTTTTGATGTGTATATCTGATTTGAAGATTGTTTGGGCAAAATTTTACGGTGGAAAACAATATCAACTTGATTTGAAATGCTGGAGAAGTCAATATGATTTTGCAAGTTAATGTTTTTATTTCCACAGGGAAAGTTTACTGCAGGGTAGTTATCATATTTCATACAATATATAATGATTACTTTATTAGGTTGTCATATGACTGTTACCTGTAGACAAAGTAGGTGGAAAAAGAATGGCAAGAAACAGTTACATGGATAGGGTTAGAAGCACTATAAAATTTATCAGTAGGCAATTTGTGAGTTGACTTTGCATGTCCTTTGAGAATTCTTACGTTTTAATTTTTATAGATTCTTACCGATTATTGCTTAACATTTAATGCACCAAATCCTTCTTTAATGGACATAAATCATTACTGAGCACAGAGCATCAAAGGGAGAAGTATTCTTAAATTCTGAATGGGCTAAGGATGATGTTGATTATTAAGTATCAATGCTATTCTTTTTTATTCACTCTGGAAATCCTTTGCTACCATAGAGGAAACCAAAGTTGGCATTATGCTATATTTACCTAGAACTACGCATCCATCATATAAGGATTTGAAAATGTTTCCAAAATAGTGTTCCAACTGGGGTGTTAAATAGCTTTTATTTATTTTTCATGCTTCCATGGTTACCATGTCATGATTTTGGCTTTTTGTGGGGAAACATTAGCAGTTGTATGCTATACTTTTATTTACATGAACATTCATTTGGAGATTTATCTATGGTAGTCGTGTGAAAATTCTTGATCTATATTTTAATTTCCTTAGGTTTCATATTGTTTTCTATGCAATGCTGCTCATTGTTTTCCGAAGGAAATAACATATTATTGAATATAATGCTGTTATTAACATGAATAAATGAAGAAAGATTTACAAGTTCCAAGTAGTTTGGACAATGATGTTGTTGATTATCAAGCATAATTATTTGCACTCATCAGGAGTCAGTTCCGATGATGATATATTATGCTAAGTGTAAATTGTTAGGTTGAGGTTAATGATGCTAATGATGAGTGTACCTCTTGACGTTGTTTAGGGATTTCTTCTTCCCACTGAGGAAACCAAATTTGATAACAAACCATAGTTTACTTTTATTCTATCCGTTTGACAAGATAGGGATTGAGAAAAGATCACTTCCCAGTTTAATAAAAGATTTATCCAGCTAATTCTTTTGTTTATTGAACGCTCTGACTTTTTTCCTGTATTTCTGGTGGAACACTACTTTGTTTGTTGATTTTGAGCTTCTCATTTTTTAGATGAAAAAACTTTTTTCCCTTCTAAGGGGGACTCCTAACTGTTGTCATAGTGATAGTGATGGTAATGATTTTATTGATTTAGCCTCTATAAAAGCTTCCTTACATACTCTTAATCTTCTATCCGTTAAATAATAAGAATTACTGTTAATGTATATCTCATCAGCTTCTTGTTCATGAGTAAATCATAGAACGCATCGTCATATGATGTAAGAATATTTAATCTTTACTCATGGCAGTGCGTATGAATAAACTAATTTCATTTAATTGTCATTTTCTGTATGCATTTGTGGTGCTTAAACATCTCCATACCCCTGATTAGCATACCGTTATATCTAATCCTTATTTTTTGAAAGCGGCTAATCCACTAACAAAAAGGAAAGTTGCAATATCCTTAAATTACCTTGTCAAAATTCATCATCTGTGAGCCAAGCTAATTGATTAAGACAGACTTCAGCGTAGGCTCTTTTCCTGTCCACTGCAAGCAGGTCCAAGAGCACTCAGGAATAATAGAAGTAGCTGGTTTACAATATAGAGATGCTCCTGTAATATATACAACAGCAGTTGGTCAAATGGTAAGTTTGTTGGTTTTCCGGGCACTTTCATCCCATTTTCTATTTGCTGCAGATGTCGCCTGTTGTTCTGATTTCATGCCAAATACTTTTTTCGATAAATAGTTTATATAAAGGATTTGTTATTTATAATTTAGCAGCTATTGCATTAAGATATGATTTTTTTTCTCTCTGATTGTCATGATTAATTTTGATAAATAAGTAATTCTAATATATATATATATATAGAAAATTAGAGTTTTTTTTTTTTTTTAATAAATTTAGCCTTTTCCCTTTCAATACTCAACCTTATCCATATGTCATTCCAACTTAATTGTTTTTATTTATAGGAATTGTCTTTGGAGTTATTAAAGACCATCTGCTATTGATGTGTAATGATATTTTCTTTGTTTTCTTTTGTATGGTTCCAGACTATTTCCAAGGACAGCCAAGGAATGGAAGCACCAAAAAGTGTTCGGGTAAGTTTGTTGTTGTTATTTTGGAAAAATCGTGTGAGGATTTGTATTATGATCTCTTCCTATACAGGTTTATTTGGGAAACTTCTCAAGGAAGTTGGCACTGATGTGCATTACTGCATATGAGCAAATTTTAAAAAAGTAAGGCTCAACCTTATTTTATGTTTATTTGAGATTTGTTTAATCGGCCCCTATTTATTAATTGCCTACCTAGCTAATTTGAAATCGGGCATAAAATCCATATGTTGCTTCACTACATAAAACATGTGGTCATAGAGTTTCCAGGAGGAACTAGCTTTAGTATTTGTCTATCAAGTATGTAAATTTTTTTATTTTTGGCATGTACATTCTCATTGTTAAGATAGATATGCAAAAGAGTTTCCACTCACAATATTGCTTTATTAGGGATCAGCATTAAGACATTTTATATTTTGATTATTGCGATATGCTTGATTCATCCTTCCTTTTATAAGCCTAAATTCAGTTGGAAATATCTTCTCCTACTCGCCACCCTTCCTTTTAGTGGCATTGCGTGTTTAAAAACGATATTTAGAACTAGGGCCTTATATTATATACTTTTCATTCAAATCAGCATAATTATGCTTGGCTATACCTATTTTGACTAATTTAATGCCAAAGCAATGGGTGAAAGTTTTAAAGATAAGAATCTTAGAATTATTAGAACAATGGCCAACTTCAAGATATATAATTTAAGCGGTTGAAAATTGATAAATGTGATCATTATTTGTTAAGGATAAGTAAAACCTCCATGTGACGTGTTTCAAGTACATTTTGGATTGCTTATATAAATGAGTTGCAAGTAGATGAGACAACTTTGAAAGTTGAATGAAAGTGGTAAATAAACGAATCTTAATAGTACTGTGCAATAAAAGAATATCATAAAAATACATGTAAATTGATAAAATTTAGCAAAATTGTCATTTTATATCGATCTAAGTAGTGGAAAAAGAAATTGTTAATAGCTATGCTTAGTAGGATAGCTATGAGATTGTAAAGAAGGATTTGTGGTTAAACTTAGGAGTTGAGCTGGAAAAGAGTTTTATTAGAGGGATCTCGGACGAAGATCCATTGAAAATTAGATGGTGAAATAAATTAGGTGTTTTGGGAATATATGATAGAATGTAGACGATGAAATAATAAGAGTAGTAGATTAAAATTGAATTTATTATGGAAGATAATAGGAAAGACATTATGATTGAATTAAGCTAAGTAAATTTATGCAAAATAGAGTTAGCAACTCACATTGTACTCAATAAAAATAGATGAAAGATGATACTTCATAATGCTAACCCGAAATAGTTGGATATATTTAATGATGATGATAGTAGTCACTGACTCGTAATTTGGTGCTCAAAAGGATTTGCAAAAGAAAAAAAAAAGGAATAAAAGGTTTTATGCTATGGTTGTAGTGCATCTTTTGTTTGCGCGTATGAAAGCAAGATGCATTATTTAGGGGAGAAATTATTACGTGCGTAGTTCGGATGTAGAGATATGTCCGGACATATACTTAAAATTTGACACGTGGAGTGCACTTTGGTTGCACTTTTTTTATGCGTTTTACTTGCGCTTTACCTGTTCTTTACATATGCTTAGTTGCACTTAAGTTGTACTTTGATTACTCTTTTGTTGCGCTTTTTTACTATGCTTTACCTTCGTTTTGGCCGCGCTTTTGGTGCGCTTGGCTTAAAGTTCCACGGACACATTAAATATGTAAAGTAAAAAATAAATCCAATTGAACATCCACGTGTCCAATCAACGTGTCAACATTTTATTGGAGTCCGGACATATCCCTATGTCCCGACTTCACACCTAATAATTTCTCCTGTCTAAGGCAATTTTTACTTTACTTTGATTTGCAGATCACTATCATACTTCAATTTGGCCTTATCTTTTTATGCTTTTTTAGGCATTTGTATGATAAAAACTAGCTTTGTACAATCATATCTATTAAAATCTTATAGCTATAAGAAAACTATTATAAACATTACCGTTGTAAAAAAATCTATTTATTGACATTATTTTTAGAACTTTTTACAAATAGCTACAATCGACCACAAATGGACATATAGTTTTATATTTAAAATTATTGAGGAATACATCAGCTAATTATCATTGTCTTAATTATCATCTTCTAAACTAATAGTGGTTTGAATTTTTATTGGTTTTTTTAATTTTCCTACTATTTAATTTTATATCTCTCATTTTCTCTATATATCACACCCTATCTCCCTCTCTCTAGCGCGCGCACACACACACTCACCCTTCATCTCTATCATGCTCTCTCATCATCCCTCCCTACCATCTATTTATTGCTTCTCTCACCTTCGTATCACACTTGCTCTCTCTTGATATCTATCCCCTATCTCTCACCCTCTCTATATCTTTCTTTCCCTTCTCTCTCTCTCTCTCTCTCTCTCTCTCTCTCTCCCTCCCTACCTTTCTTTCTGTTTCCCTCATTTCTCTCTCTCTCTCTCTAATTTCTCTTTATCTCACTTTCTCTCTCAAATTTCTCTTTATCTCACTTTCTCTCTCCCCCTCCCTCTCTCTCTCACTTTTTTTTTTCTCTCTCCCTTATCTCTCCATCTCTCTTTCTCTATCTCAATCTCACTCTCTCTAGTTGCATCTCTTTATCCCTCTATATCCATTTCCCTCCCTCCCTCAATTACTTTATTTTAGCATCCAACAAATAACTTTTGTACTCTCTCCCCTCTCTCACCCTCTACATATCCCTCTCTTTACTCGCTATCTCTGATGCAGATGGGGTGGCCACTTGCGTAGAGAAGAAATAGATAAGAAGCCCAAGATGAAGTCGAAGAGAGGACAAGCTCGCAAGCTTTCCCAAGAAGAAGAAGAAGAATGAAACAAGCTTGCAAGCTTTTTCCAAAAAAAAAAACCTCAGATTTTTGTCCCAAAAATTACCACATAATCTCTGTTTTTTTAAAACAAAACATCACATATTTATAGCTGAAAATGGGGTAGCCAAACAGCCCTAAAAACCACCAACCAAACCAATCAGGGCAAGGGAAATAGAGGGCCAGCATGCTATCTAGGAGTAGCAACCAAAGGGACACAAGGAGGACAGGAATGGGCAGCTAGGGGAATCGGAACAGGTGGCCAGGGAAACCGGAGCAAGTGCCCACAGAAGAGAGGAACCAGCCACGTGAAGAGGAGCCAAGGGCAGGGAAACAGAGGGCCATAGAGAGAGGAAAGGAAGGGGGGAAGAACCTAATTAATGAGCTGAAAAGAAGAAGCAGCTCATCCATAATGAGCTGGACATAGCAGCTTCCAAAAACACACCCAAAATCGAGCAACCAAGCCCAAATCGAGAACCACAAACAGCCCAAGAATCAAGGCAAATAATTTGCCCCCCCCCCCCTTGCTTACATTAGATTCTTCCTCAGTTGAAAGGGCTCATCTCCTGATGAGGATGCTTTAGAATTTTTCTAACGAGATGAAGGTGCCGAATCTAGCTCTTGAATCATAGCTCCACCTCTTCAGGATAATTACTATTTCTTTCTTGAATTGGTCTTGCATAAGTCTCTTTTTCTTCATGTATTGTTCAGTACATACATGCATATTCATTTGAAGCTATGTATATTTCATTTTGTAGTGGATCAGTTGAACATCCTTCCGACAGAATCCATCTGTCCATAAGGATATCTTCTTCAAAAGCATTTGGCTTATTTTCTCCAACAACTGATTCAATTTTTTTATGTTTTTCTATTTTTTTCAAACACCTAAAGAAAACACAAACAACCTAGGAAATTCCTAACCAAGGGGTATACAAACTTAGGCTCTGATACCAATTTGATTCAATCAAATGATTGCCAAAATTACATACAAACAAGACATTTCTTTGAGAATAAGAAAAGACACAAAATACCACACTTAAACAAAATAAAGTACAACCTTTATATTATAAAACGATGCTTACAAACTTATGATATAAAAACTCCTAAGCTTGCTTGCAATCATTGAGAAGAAAGATACAGATGGGGTGGTCACTTGCGGAGAGAAGAAAGAGATAAGAAGCTCTAGACGAAGTTGAAGAGAGGACAAGCTTGCAAGCTTGTCTAAAAATATCCTCATGTTTTATTCCAAAAATTATCATATAATCTCCTCTTTTTTTAAAACAAAACATCACATATTTATAGTTTAAAATGGGGTAGCCAAACAGTCCCAAAAACCACCAACCGAACTAATCAGGGCAAGGGAAATAGAAGACCAGCAGGCTGTCCAGGAGCAGCAGCCGAAGGGCCATAAGGAGGACATGAACGGGCAGCCAGGGGAATGGGAACAGGCGCCCACAGGGGAGAAGAACCAGCCACGAGAAGAGGAGCCAAGGGCAGGGAACCGAAGGGCCATAGAGAGAGGATAGGAGGGGGGAAGAACCTAATTAATGAGCTGAAAAGAAGAAGTAGCTCAACCATAATGAGCTTGATATAGTAGCTCCCAAAAACACAGCCAAAACCGAGCAACCAAGCCCAATCGAGAACCACTAGCAGCCCAAGAATCAAGGAAAATCACTCTCCCTTCCTCTCTTTTACTTTATCTTTGGTAAATAATTTCTCTCTCTCTCTCTCTCATGCTCTTGATGTCCCTCTCTTTCTCACTTCCACTCCATTCTGTTCTCTCCCTTTCTCCATCACTTCGCTCTCCATCTATCTCCCTCTCTCACCTCCTCTCTCTCTCTCTCTCTCTCTCCACAAAAATATATTTTTTTCTCCATTTCACTCCCTCACTCTCAAACTTTCTCTCTCGCTTGTCTCTCTCACTCTACCTCTATAACTCAATGTATCTCTCCCTTATTCTCTCTCTCTCTTATTGCCTCTTCCAAATCTCACATATTCTCTCTATCCTCCTCCCTCTTTCTCATTCTATCCCTCTCTCACTATCTCCCTCTCTCTCTCTCTCTAAATTCACTCTATTTCTCCAACCTTCTCTCTCTCTCCATTTCTCACTCTCTATCTCCTTTCTCACCATCTCTCTCTAGATAAAACTCTCTCTCTCTCTATCTATCTATCAATCTCACTCAAAACTCACCCGTTTTGAGTCTCTCACTCACTCTAGCTCTCTCTATATGCTTCTCTTTCTCTTTCTCTCTAGCTCTAGCTCTCCAGCTTCTCCTCCCTCCTCTTTCTCTCACACTCTCTTGCTCCCTTTCACTCTCTCTCCTTCTATCTCACTTCCATCAATCACTCTCCCTCTCTCTCTCTACCTTCTTCTCACTCTCTCCACCTCTACATCTCTCTTTATCTATTTCTCTCCCTCTCTCTCACCTTCAATCACTCTCCCTCTCATGTTTTGTATCTCGCTCTCCCTCTCTACTTCCTTCTCTCTCTCTATTACTCTCTTTTCCTTCACTATTGCAAAATACATCTCTCAAACTCTCTCTCAATCTCTCCACCTCGATATCTCTCTCTATCCCTCAATCTTATGCTCTCTCTCTATATCTATATCCATCTCTTGCTTTCTCTATTTCTCCATATATATATATATATATATATCCCTATGTCTTCAAATTTCTTTCTATCTCACTTTCTCTCTCTCTCTCTCTCTCTCTCTCTCTCTCTCTCCCTTTCTCTAGCTCTCTCCCACTAAATATATTGCTCTTCTCTCTACCCTCTCACTATCTCTGTATCTCTTACTCTCTATCCCTTTTTGCTCTTTATCCCTCTCCCTTCCCTTATTTATCTTTCTATCAATCTTCTTCCCTTTATCATGCTCTCTTACTCTCACTCTCTCTTTGTTTCTCTCTCTCTCTCTCTCTCTCTCTCTCTCTCTCCCCCATCTGCTTCCGCCTCTCTCTATCTCTCTCCACATCATCCCTCCATCTCTCTCTCTCTCTAAATACATCTCTCTTATGCTCCCTCGTTATCTCTTGCTCTTGATATCTCACTCTCTCACTTCTCTCTCTCTTTCTCTCTCTATCTTACTCACTCTACCTTTCCTACTCACTCATTCTATTTTCTCTAACACTCTTTCTGAGTTTTTCTCTGTGTCTCACTCTCCCACTCCATCCCTCATTCCCTCCCCCATATCTCCCACATTATTTCTTGTTTCTCTCTTTTTCATTTCTATCCCTTTCTCCTGCCTCGTCTTCGCATGATCTTGCTATCTCTCTATATTTCTCTTTCCTAAATTCGCTCTTGCTCTCTCTCACCCTCTATCTTTCTCTATCTTGTTCTTTTTTTCTCCCTCATCCCTCTCTCACCCAGTTTTTGTCTCTAAAAAATGTCTCTCCCTCTCCCCCTCTCTATCTCTATTACTCTATCTCTCTCTTTCTCTCACCTTCATTCTACCTTTTTCTATCTGTATCACTCTCTCTCAACTCTCTCAAATTTCTCTTCCTCTATGTTCGCTCTCCCTCCTTCCCTCTATTCTTGCACACACTCTCTCAAACTCTCTCTCACACACACACACACTCTCTCTCTCTCTCTCTCTCTCTCCATCTTTCTCTTATCCTCCATTTTTCCCTCTTTATTCCTTTCCATCTCTTTTTCTTTCTCCCTCCCTCTCTCTCCCTTAACTCCCCCCCTCTCTCTATCTTGCTATTTCTCTTACTGTCTCTCTATTACTTTTTCCATTTATATTCTCTCCATATTTGTCTTTCTTCCTCTCTCCCTTTCTCTCCCTCCCTCTCACTCCCTCTCTCCTTCTTTGTTTCTCTAAACATATCTCTCTCGATTTCTCTAGCCCGCCTCTCTCTCACTCTTGCTCACGTTCTTTCACTATTTGTGTCTCTCTCCATTGCCCTGTTCTTTTCTCACACTCTCTGACCCTCTATCTCTATCTTTCTCCCCTGTTGCACTTTATCACTCCCATGCTGCCTTCATCCCCATCCTCTCTTTATCTCTATCCATGATTCCCACTCTCACTCTCTCCCTCTCCTTCCCCCTCTTTCTCAGACTCGTGATCTCTCTCTCTACATCTTCCTCTCTATCTCATTAATACTCTCTCTTCACTAAATAAATATTTCTCTCACAAAAAAAAAATTCTATAATATATCTCTCTCTCTCCCTGTAGCTATTCCTCTTGTTCTTGCACTCCCTCTCTCATTCAACTTCTTTGTATCAGCGTCTCTATTACTCCCCTATCCATCCCACTCTCTCTATTGCTTTATCTATCCCCTTATCTCTATCTTTTCTCACACACACTTGCTCTTTCTCTTTCACTCTCTCTCTATCTCTCTATTTCTCTCGCTCTCCTCTCTCTCTCTCTCGCTTTCTTTCTCACCTTCTCTGACTCTCTCTTTCTCTCTCCTCCTTTCTATCCACTTTCTGTATCTCTTTCTCTCCTACTCTCTCTCTCTCTTCATATCTCTCACTTATATTCAACTCATTTAAAATATAGCTCTCTCTCTCTCTCTCTCTCTGAATCTCTACTACCACCCTCCCTACCTCTCTATCTCTAGTTTTTCCTCTCTATCACACACTACTCTCTTACTCCCTTGTTTCTCTATATCACTCAATCTTTTTCTCCCTCTCCTATTACATCATTCTCTGTCACATACTCCTTTAGTCCATCTAAATCTCTCTCAAAATTTATATAACTCACTCCCTCTCTCTCTCTCTCTCTCTCTCTCTCACACACACACACACACACATTCTCTTACTTATTTTCACTCTAACTCTTGCTCTCCCTCCCTCTCCCTCTCTATCTCACATCTATCTCTTACTTATTTTCACTCTAACTCTTGCTCTCCCTCCCTCTCCCTCTATCACTCTTCACATCGCTCTCACTCTCTCACGTCCCTTTCACTATATCTTCATTGCTATCTCTGCATCTACCATAATATATCTTTCTCGCATAGTCTCTCTCCATAGATTTATCTCTCAATTATTTTCTCTAATACATTCTTTCTCCTCACCTACTCAGTCACTCTATCCCCTCCCTCTCCCTCTATCACTCTTCACATCGCTCTCACTCTCTCACGTCCCTTTCACTATATCTTCATTGCTATCTCTGCATCTACCATAATATATCTTTCTCGCATAGTCTCTCTCCATAGATTTATCTCTCAATTATTTTCTCTAATACATTCTTTCTCCTCACCTACTCAGTCACTCTATCTCTTACTAATTTCTTCCTTTGTCACAAATTTTCTCTCAATCTTGCTTTGTCTCTATGACTCTCTCTCTCTCTCTCTCTCTCTCTCTCTCTCTCTCTCTTCACTCTCTCTCTATCTCTCTATTTCTTCTCGCTTTCCTCTCTCTCTCTCTCTTGCTTTCTTTCTCCACCTTCCTGACTCCTTTTCTCTCTCCTCCTTTCTATCCAACTTTCTGTATCTCTTTCTCTCCTACTCTCTCTCTCTCTTCCATTATCTCTCACTTTATATTCAACTCATTTCAAAATATAGCCTCTCTCTCTCTTCTCTCTGATCTCTACTACCACCCTCCCTACCTCTCTATCTCTCAGGTTTTTCTCTACTATCCACACTTACTCTCTTACTCCCTTGTTTCTCTATATCACTCAATCTTTTTCTCCCTCTCCTATACATCATCTCTGTCACATACTCCTTTAGTCCATTCTAAATCTCTCTCAAAAATTTTATATAACTCACCCTCTCTCTCTCTCTCTCACTACACCACACACACACACACATCTCTACTTTTTTCACTCTAACTCTTGCTCTCCTCCCTCTCCCTCTCTATACTCAAATCTACCTTTATATTTCACTCTAACTCTTGCTCTCCCTCCCTCTTCCCTCGATCACTCTCACATCGCTCTTCACCTCTCATCACGTCCCTTTCACTACAATCTTCATTGCTATCGCTCGCATCTACATAATAATCTTCTCGCATGTCTCTCTCCATAGATTTATCTCTCAAATATTTTACTCTAGATACATTCTTCTCCTCACCTACTCAGTCACTCAATCCTTACTAATTTCTTCCATTGTCACAAATTCTTCTCTCAATCTTGCCTTTGTCTCTTAGTGACTCTCTCTCTCTCTCTCTCTCTATACTATATTATATATATATATATTATATATATATATACAACACACACACACACACACATCACTTTCTCATCTACTACTTCTACTTTCTCCTTTTCTAACATTTCTTTCTCACTCTCACTATCTCCTCTCTGCCTCTCTATCTCTTCACTCTCTTGCATAATATATATATATATATGATATATTAGTATATATATAATATATATATATATAATATATAATATATATATATATATATATATCTCCCCTCCCTCAATATCATTCTATCTCTCTTCTACTCTTTATATATTGTCCTTATTGGCTCCTCGTCTCTCTCTCTCCGCTCTCTTCCTCTCTCTCTCTCTTCTCATGCTGCTTTATCTATACATACTATCTCCCTAATCTTCCTCCTTCACTCACTCTTCTATCCACTATCTCACTTCTCTCAATCTTTCTATCTTTCGTCTAAGAACATATATATATATATATATCCCTCTCCCCCATCCTCTCTCTCTCTCACTCTCTTTATTTATCCCATACTCTCTATCAATTAACTCTCTCTCTCTCTCTCTCTCTCTCTCTCTTACCGTTTATCTCTATCTCTCTTTCTTACCCTTTATAAGGAAATTACACAAACCCGAGTAATATATATATATATCTCTCTCCTTATACCCCTCTCTCTCTCTCTCTCTTTCTCCTCTATCTGTTCTCTATAACAAATGCACTCTTCCCTTTCTCTTTATCTCTCACACTCAATTTGGCTTTCTCTCTCCCTCACTATCTCTCTTTCAAAGATTATAAATCTCGTTTCCAAACTCTCTATATCTTAATTCTTTCTCGTTAAGTCTCACTCTCCCTCTTACTTGCTCTATTTAGATAATGCTTTTTCTCTTTGCCTCTTCCATTAACCTCCCTCATCTCTTTCTCTCATTATACCTACTTACTCTCTCTTTCTCGCTTTCACTACTCTTCTCCACCTCTTTCCCCTATCTCTGCTCACTCTTCTCAAACCATCACGCCTCCATTATTCTCTCTCTTCTGTCCTTTTTCTCGTCACTACTCTTCTTATTACTTCCCTCTATACGTTCTTTATGTCTCTTTCCCTTAATCTCAAGATAAATAAATTCTCCCACCAACTCTCTATCTTTCTCTCTCTATCCCTCTGCTCTACCCTCCCCTGCTCTGTCCTCCCTCTCTCTTTCTCTCTCATGCCAAATATATTTTTATATCACTCTCTCTCTTCACTTGGTCTAACTATTCTCTCTCTTACTCTACTATCTCTCCCAAACCCCCTTTCTAAAACTCTCCTATTTTCTATCAACGCTCTTCCTTCTCTCTTGCTCATGCTCTTACTTCTCACTCTAACTATTCTCTCCTCTTAACCTGCCCTTTCTCTTCTCTCTTTGGCTCTTTCTTAACCTTTCACCATTTCTCTCTCCAAAATACAAACTCTCTCTCTCCTCTCTCTCTCTCTCTCTTCTCTCTCCAGATCTCTTCTCTCTCTCTCTCACTCACTTCACTACTTGCTTTCATGTTCATTACTTGGGTTTTTTTCTCCACTGCGCTTACCTCTCTCTCTCTCTCTCTCTCTCTCTATATATATAAATATATTATATAATATATATATATATTATATATATATACATCACCTCACAGTTCCTACTCTTTCTCGCTTTCTTTTTCCTGGGTCACGCTCCCTGCTTCCTTCACACTCTCTCCCTGTCTATCAATGTAATCTCCCTAAGCTCTCTCACTTTCTCTTTCTCTTTCTCCCCCTCACTTTTATACTCTCTCCATTATCTACCACCCTCTCACTCCATCTACCTCTATTTTTCTCTCTTTATACTCATGCTCTCCCTCTCCTTCGCTCTCTCTTTTCTCTCACATTCTTTCTCCATTCCTTTCAATTTTTTAATCTCTCATTGCCTTTCTCACCCTCTCTCTCAATACTCTCCTGCTCCTCCTCTCAACCCACTCTCCCTCCTCACATCTTTTGCTATTTCCTTAATCTTTTTGTCCATTCCACCCCATCTCTCTAGTTCTTTAATTCTCTCTCTCTCTCTCTCTTCTCTCACTATCTCACCCTTTCTTTATATAAAAATACATCACTCTCATTCCCTTTCTTTCTCTTCCACTCCCCTCTCCTTCTCTCTCTCTCTCTCTCTCTCTCTCTCTCTCTCCACTATCTCTCACCTCAATATATATTTTTCTCAATAACACATTCTACAATTTCCCCTCTCTTATTTTCTCTTGCTGTATTTCTTTCTACTGCTTATCCCTCTCACCACTCTTTCTTCACTCTCTCACCTCGCTCCTTCTTTCTTCCGCTCCCTCTATCATCTCTCTCACTACTCTTCGCTGCAACTCTTTCCTTATTTCATTCTCCTTCTTCTATTTTTTTCTCTTTTCTTATCCCTCTTGTTCTCTCTATTTTGTTCTCTCTCATTCTCTCTTATTCTCTCTATTTTTTCTCACACACTCTCTCCCTGCTTCTACCTATCTCTCACTTACTCTCTTCCTCGCTCTATCCCTCTCTCACTCCTAACATTATCTCTCTAAACTCTCTCTCTCTCTCAACTCACTTTCTCTTCCTCTCTCTCACTTTATCTCCCTCACTCTCTCTCACTCTCTCTCTCACTTCCTCTTCCTCTCTTTCACTTTATCTCACTCTCTCTATCTCTCTACCATTCTTCTTCCTCTCCTTAATCTTTCTTCTCATTCTCTCTATATATCAACTCTCTCTATAAATATATGTTCTCTCTCCATCCCTCCACTTACTTTTCTCTCTTCTCAATATCACTCTTTTATAATGTCCCTCCCTCCCTCCATATCTCCTCTTCTCTCTCTCTCTCTTGCTCTCTCTCTCTCTCTATCTTTCTATAGTTCTCTCTATAATGCTCTCAGTTCCCCGCTCACATGCTTCCTCTCCCTCTCTTATGTTTTTTTCTTACTCTCACTTTACATTCCCAACCCTCTCTCTATTAAAATGTATCTCACACTCTCTCTTCCGCTTTCTCTACCACTATTTCCATCTCCCTTTTCTCTCTCTTTATATATATATATATATATATATATATATATATATAGGTCTCCGAAAAGATTCTGTTTTGTAGGGAATACAATATAAATGGTACGATCGCACTATCTCGTAGAACAAAATTGTCGTGGGCCTTTACACTCTATGCAAATAGGCCAATGGACTAGTAGATGAGATCATATATATGATTTTTAATGGATGATAGTGTCTTTCACCTACACATTCGATGGATTAAATAAATATGACCTGATCAAAGTCATGAGATTCGCTCATTCGATACATCAAGCTCGAATGGAGTTTATTTATGTGACATTGGTTTCCCCAGTCACAAGCCCCTGTAGTTATTACAACTTAAAGTTCTTGGCCTAAAAAAGCTCTCAATTAAAGATGTTATATTATTCTTTCAAAAGGGTTTGGTGCATAGGGAAAATTTTTAAACTCTCATAATCTAAAAGAAAAGATAGGCTCAATTTGGCTTAATTAGTATACACAGATCACACCATCACTTGGCAGGTCTGAAGAAAAAGAAACTGAAAAAAAAGACATCGCACTTCAAGCATGCACAAGAGAAAGATGGAGGTGACGTCATCCATATGACATGGATAGGCGGTGTTTAGCATCTTAAGGGTAGAGTACTTATCCACCGATAAGGCATACAGTAGCATACCAATACCAACAGCCTTGGATCCTAAATCTACAAGAGACGTAGTACCGTACACCCGGTGCTGCGCCCATGACCTAACTAAATACAATATAGACTTATATCTTGCATGAAAAAGAAAGCCAGCTAAAGACATCTAGTCGTATAAAATATATGTTGTCCAATCTTTATGAAAGATGGGTAGATTGAGTTTTTGGAATTTAAGGCCGACATTTAGAGAAGTTCCTAAATGACCTTATATTTATGAAAAAGTATTATGCATCTAAGGTTAATGCAATTAAATTTTAATTTTTAGTTAGTTTCTAATGCAATGCGATGTAGTCAAAATCTCTAAATCAGAAATGCATGAAATTTTTAAAAATGGTTTATAAAATATTTTTTTGAATATTAGACTTCCATAGGTCATCACCTCATCCTTATAGAGTGAATTATCTGAACTCTACCCGCAGGCGGGAAGTGTATAAATAAGGAAAGTTGTGAATTCATTAAGATGCATGTTACCGCTGGAGATCCAGCTTGTTTCTAGGTCGTTATCTTTTATGTTATTTAATTCTTAAAATTTTAATTTTTAATTATGAGTAGAAAAAATTTTATTACTAAAGATCCTAATGAGATTCAGGCACATGCACATGCAAGAAAGAAATCTATAAAGAACATGTTTATTTTTACTGCACAAATAAAGTAAATACATCATCACAATAAGTGAACAGAACAATATCCAAAGTCGTATGGCAAGTGCCATATAATCAAGGCTTTTAAAATCGGAATGGATCCAATGAACCGGAAGGAGGGGTTAGTGGTTTGATGATTCGATCGGGGTCGAACCAGATGATGTAATAAATAACAAAGTTAATATAATGATATGATGATCTAACCTTAAAACTTACAAGCACAAAGTCATCATATCATAAATCAAATATCTAAATTAAAAATAAGTTGGAGGTTTATTTTATAATAATATAATTCATTATTTAAAATAAGATTTAGTTCATATATAGTTGTATATGTATAATACTTATATATATTATATATATATAATTTCTAATTTTCTTTATTGTTAGATATAGTTTATACTTGATGAAAAGAATACAAAATTTTCTTATAAAATTATATCTATTATTTTCATGTTAATAATTTTTAAATATAAAATAAAGATAAAAAATTATATTAGATAACTTAAATAAATGAAAACAATAAATAGATAAGAATTAAAATATTATTTGCATTATTAAATTTTTAATTATATATATATATAATATATATATATATATAGTATATATATATATATATATACTATATATAAATATAATTATATATATATATATATATATATATATATA
>NW_021320147.1:1462292-1521185 GCF_001605985.2 Dendrobium catenatum
ATTTGCATTATTAAATTATATATATATATATATATATATAGTGTATGTATAGTGAACTTGAGAAGTGAGATTTGTTTCTTTAAGTTTTAGTCTCACATCACCTAGAAAATATATGTTAGCATTATTTTTGTCTATATAAGCTTTTTGACTCTCTTTTTTTAGAAAAAGCACATGATATGATGGGCTATGTGCCATGTCATAAATTATTTTTTTATTCTGGTTTAAGTATACTATATAAAATTTAAATTTAATTGTTAAATTAAATATTTAATAATAAATGTATTAAATATTTTATTTAAAAAATATTAGCCAAATTGGTTTTTGAAAACTGGCATCGATTTGTCGGTTAATCGGTTGAACTGCCGGTTCAATCCGGTTTGTGGCTAAAGCAATTTTTGCAAAATTCTGGATCGACTAGCAGACCGGTTCACGGTTCAACTGGTTGAACCGGTTGGTCCGGTCCAATTTTAATGCATTGCATATAATATACAACTCAAGGTCTACAGAAAAGTAATGGTGGTCTGGCTCCACCGATAAAAACCTGGATTCTAATCCTATAATACAACGCAACTCTTAAAAAACAAGGCATTTTTATCTTGATCTTCGTCTTCTGGCTCCTCTATTGGTGTCCTTTCTTCAACATTCTCATAGTACATCCTTTAGAAGGATATCCAAAAGAAAAAAAATTCCCTGTAAGGGATTTTCTTTTCTCTTTGGATCCCTTATATTTAAAAAATGTTTTATTTTTTAGATTTAGTACTCTATACTTTAAAGAAAATTACATCAAAATTATAAAAGAAAATTCTAGACTTTCATGCAAGATTTTCCTAAGCAGTTATAATTAAATATAATAAATTTGTTTTTAACAAGTTTGTTATGTTGTTCACTTATTTAATTACATTTTAATTCATTTGCATTCAATATTAGAGGTGTTTTAAGTTAAGAGTGTAATTAATTATGAGATGATTTAATGAATTAGAGTTTGAGTTTTATAAGTCTTCTTATTTGAACAAGTTTTAATTTAGGTTTATTATCTTGATTTAGTATCTTTCAAGTTTAGGTGTGTTAGAGGATGATTAATTGATTAATTAGATTTAGTTTAAGTGTATATTCAAACTTGCCTTTGAATCATTATGTTTGTTAATTATGGTTTGATTAAGAATTAAGCATTTTAATATATTTTTAATTTAGATTATTACCGATTTTATTGATTAAATATTAATAGATTATGCCACACTAATCCTAGGGTAACATGTCATTAACTTTTCTACATTTTATGTTTTCTATTTTAAAGGAAACATGCATACTAAGTTTAAATTTTTTAAGACTCAGTTTTTAATTTTTGTCCTTAGGTGTCACTAGTATTGTATAGGATGAAAATATGTTTATTTCAAACCCTTTGAACATACTCATATGTGAATAGGTTTAGAGATATAAAAGAAATAAAAGTTTCCTAATGAAGTTGAAGTTAGTACAAGGTTCTAAAGGGTGAGGGGCGCACACACTTAAAGGCTCCCTAAAGGCTTTTTAGGTTTTGAGGAAACTCACTACACCGAGGGCAATGACCCGGTGGTTTCGCCCGTAGCACCCCCACCGAATGAATAGGGGCGACTGATGCTCGAATCTGTTTGTCTAAGCTCTTTCGTCTAGTACTCTAATTATTCCTTGCTTTTGCTCTCCTAAAAGTACCTCACAAAACATAGAAAAGAAGAGAAATGTTGTATTAGAGCAAGTAATATTAATTATGCAAATAATTTAAATAAAAATGCAATTAAAAAAATAATGTACCTTTTTTTCGGGCTTGTATACCGATTGAGCCGTTTGCCTTTCGAATCCTTCAATTGTATAAGTACTTTACCATATTTCATTTTGAGGCACAGGTCGAAGAGAAGTGGTAGAAAAAGAAAGATGACAAAGGTAAAAGAGAGAAAGAGGAGCAATTGTTCACTTTTTAAAAGTTTACTTTCCAACTACCACCGAACAAACTCAAAGCTCCAAGATTATTACCAACATAACTTTCATATAAAGCACAAAGAGATAAAGATGGATTTAGATTTAAAATAATCATAAAGGTATCTCAAAGCCTACCAATTGTTTGTGACTAAGCATGCTCCCAACAACATAAATAACAATAAGTAAAATACATAAATATTCTCCAACAAATCTTTCAACCCTCACACTATATGCCACAAAAAGCTTCAAAAGAATCCTTAACTTAGATTTGTAAACATGCTCTTGTGCCCCACACACAATATTGTAAATCAAGGCCTCATCACATAAACAACTAATGAGATAGAGAAAAGGTATTTTGGAATGTCATAAGTAAAGCTTTGAATATATGCCAAGTTATAGCCGTCTAAAGTTTTTCAATCATAAAGCAAATCATAGAACTTTCTAACATAAAACAGCTCACAAAGCTTTTCCAACATATTTCTATCCTTATGCTACTTGCCATTAAAATTCCAAGCAAGCTTTTAACCCAAACTCATAAAATTATTCTCATGCCAAATATACAACACTTTGCCAAAAGTTCAAAGTCAATCTCATGTCATTGGAAAGAGGAAGAAAGAAGGATAGTTTTTACCAATTTGTTTTCCAATGGTTGAGAAACATGCTTGTGTAATTGCCAACAAGATTTTCATATACAACTCCAACAAAAAGAATCTAAATATGTTTATGGTCCAATCCAACATCATCATTCAAATAAAACTAAAAGTATAAAAATAACTCAAAGCTACTTCTTTCTTTTTTTTTAAACACACATAAAGCAAAACCATCTTGCATTTGAACAACTAAATCTCAAAGGTCGAAACCTACATAAAGCAAAATGGCATTTGGTCTCAAAGGAAAACAAACTCTTAGTTTGGAACCCAAAACGAATCAAAATATGCACTTGGCTTGTTTCCAAAAATAAAAAAAAAGTTTGAAACCCAAAACGAATCAAAATCAAGGCCAAGATCCATAGAGCGAAGCACTTCCAACAACTCTTAGGTTCTCATGACAATCATCCAAAGGACTTTCATCAAATGCATATATATGAGCTCAAATCATGAAATGTACCTATACGTACACTTAAAACAAACTATTTTCTAATATTAAATGCAATTTAAACATGTGTATAAATCTCTCCAACAAGGCTCAAGGCTCAGAGGTAAGACATCTCACATTCATTTTTTTTTAAAACTATATCATGAGATCATTTACATGTGAAATACCTAATCATAACAATGTACACACCACCCTTCAATGGTCAAGATCTATTATATACATACATGTTCCTTTTATTCACAATAAATAGTCACTTGTAGGAGAAAAAGAGAGAAATGCACATGAATTTCTCTAACCGTCAATTTCGACCAAATACATACATATACTAACATAACAACCACAAAGAAACTTAGTCTTATATTGACACATATTTCTTTTAAATAGAGACATGCATACATGAAATCAACCCACACCATATCATCTCCAAAACATAGTATTTTGACATTTGAACTATACATGAAATATCCACCCGACAACAAAACTAACTTCATGTGTCTCTCTATGTGAAACAAAGAAAGAACCTCTCTCCAACAATTTTATGAATCTTTGATGTTAAATATGCATGCTATAAAATTATAGTCGTATATGCAAGACTCCCGTACACAAACTTTTCACTGTAGTTATTAACATTTCTATGGAACATGTGAATACGTCATCCAAAGCTAATGATATAAGTACATGCATTTTCATTTAAACTTGGTAATCATATTACTACAATTTATCAGAAACTTTCTTAACAACTATATGTAAAATTCTTCAAAATCCATTGTCAAAAGTAATCATGTATTTAGACACATAGTGGAGCAAGATACTCCAAGACGTATGATCATTAACAAAAGGGCAAAGCTTTATTTACCACATCCCTTTGGGTTTACCAACACAACAGTGAATGAAATATATTAAGCAATCACTTCAAATATGCTTCATTTATCACATTCCCACAAATTTTTCATGGCCAAGTATAGCAACAAACTACCATCACTTGTTTCACAGCTGTCTTTTAATGTCATGAGAAAAAAAGTTCTACCAAGGCATGGTTAAGATCTACCATAACCCCAATCCTTCATACTATGTGTGGCCTGAATCACAACAAGAGAATAAGTCTAACCATTATTCGTTCTTGACATAAATATCTATTCCAACTCTCACATTCTCAAGAACTACAAAGAAGGGAAATGATGTGAAATTTTTACACCTAAATATACTCAAAGCATTTGGTTAAGAAGCCTCATATGCAAGCTTATGTTTATAGGTCATAACTATCCAAATATCACAACTTTACCTTAATGACATTTCGTCAAACACTTGATATACAATGTTTGCAAGATTTCACAAAACAAACTACCATGAAAACATGATTTACACACCTACTTGTTCGAAATTGTATTAGTAATCCACAAAACTTTTGATGATTCATGTAATAATAATCTCAACAAGAAAGTAAATATGTATAAATATAGAAAAAGAGAGCTTAGAGCAAACTTTATTTTTACCATTTCATATTATTTCAAGAATGTAGGTGAAAGCTTTTTTTCTCTTTTTTTTAACAATATAGCAAGAAAACCATTCTCTATTACTTTCCAAATAATAGCAATTTCTATCATTTCTCATACCGACAAAGAAGGAGAGTGAGAAAGTAGTTGGGGGGGAGAAGATAGAGAAGAATGGGATGGAAAGAGAAGATTAGACAAGGTGAATAAGAAGAAATAGAAATAAGGTATGAAGGGAGAAATAAGGAAGAAGAAGAAAAAGAGGAAGGAGTAGGGGGAAAAGGTATACCTGCTTGAGGGCAGTTAGGCTTGGTGAAGCAAGCGTACGAATCGGTCGTGGACGGAGCTTGAAGTTGATGCTTGGATGGGGCTTTGTTCTGAACAAAAGAGCGGGAGGTAGGGGCTTCGGCTCCTATTGGGTTTTGTGAACAGGGAGAGGGAGTTAGAGGGGGCCCTACCTCTGGCTTTTACAAACGACAGAGATGGAAGGAATGGGAGCGCAGGATCTCCGGCTTCGGCATCGGCTCTTTGGGTGGCTCTAGTTAAGACGAACGAAGGGAGCAGGGAGTTAGAAGGGGACTTCGGACTCAGCTAGGGCAAATTATTGGGTCAGGTGACCGGAGCCAAAAGATAAGTTCGGACAGCCAATAAAAATTTGCCGCGTCATCTTGCGCTTTAGTTGCGCTTTTTGACTTGCGCTTTAGTTGCGCTTTGGTTGCGCTTTAGTTGCGCTTTGGTTGCGCTTTAGTTGCGCTTTAGTTGCGCTAATTTTAAAATAATATTTTATTATTATCCGAACCTATCTCTGCGTTCGGTCACCTGACCCAATAATTAGGGCTTGCAAAAACCATGAGTCAAGATAGAGAGTGAGACTTTGCCAATGCCAAAGCCCCCCTTCACCTGGATTCTTTTGAATCCCCGGGAAAAGGTTAGAAAAATTTGCCTTTCATGCTAAAATAGGCTCTATTTACTCTGCTTCGTAAAGGAAGAATCTGAATATCTTTCCAAATCGAGGGTATTATGCAGTCGAGGCACGACAACAACAAATTTTAAATTTCCAAGCAAATCATGGCCGGTGATTCAATTCTTGATCTACTATCAAATTTAAATTAATTAAGAAAGTTAATTGAGCTTTAATTGGAGTTAGCATAAACACTTTAGGTTGAAACTAGGTTCAAAATCACATCCAATTTGGCTCGATTCAGGATAATTTAGGTTCGACTCAACTCGACCAAACTAATTTAACAAAAATCAAATCCGAGTTGATTCTGATTCAAGGCTAATTTAACTCCATTCGAGTAGATTCAAACCAAAATTGGGCTCGTCGAGGTTCAATTAAGCCAATCGAGGAGTTTAAGCGAAAAGATGTATGAAAACGACGACAATAAACATACCCCCAATAATGACAAGTGAACCCGTATGTGTTGGCATTAACCTACCCATCTCTAAGGAGACGCAACCCTATAATCAACTAACAAGACTCACTAGGAAGATGCAATCTTACAATTATTTAGGGAAATTTTGGAAACACCCAATCACACAATAATCATGTAACCATGCAACAAATGTCCAACGTGCTACGATCACACAATCACACAATGACCACTCAATCACACAATTATGAGATGACCATTCAATCACACAATCATCATCAAGTCGCACTTTAACCATAGAATTATTATACACTCATGTCACAGTCATCTCATCAGTCAATCATGCAATAGCCACATATTCCCATGATATTATGTAATCAAGCATTTATCACATACTCGTGTCACAATCAATTAATCATATAGCATCATATAGCAATGATCAAGTCATACCATAATCATGTTATCACAGTAGCAACACAACCATGCTATAAGTATGCGATAATAATATAATCATATCAAATCACATAATAATAAGCAAATGATCGTACAACACTCGCCAACAATCATATAATCATACGATCGTACAATAATCCCTTGATGCTATGCTCACACAATCATGCCACAATAATTCAATCATGCAATGACCAATCAATCATATAATAACAACAAAATCACGTAATGATCAAGCAATCATGCAAACATGGTGGGATAGAAGGAAGAGGGAAGCCCAACATTTGCGTGACTAACTCGAAACAACGAATGAAGGGACTCGATACTTATGAGACCAGCTTGGAAAAGTGAGTGAGAGCCAATAAAAGAGATTAACTATCTGCCTAACCAGGTCTAAACGACAGAATAGGAGAGGGAGAAAGGGATCTTATAGTCACATGAGAAAATCAAACCAATAACACAAAGAACTAAGTAAGATTCAACGATCACCTAGACCACATGTCTAAGATGATATGAGGAAAAAGGAATCAACAATCACTTGATCAGATCAAAATAGTAAAGAATGACAATAAAAGAAAAAGTAAGAATAAAGAACAATCAAAGAGAAGAAAATTATCTATCTGCCTGACCACATTGCAACAACAGAATAGAGAAAAGAAAAGGGGTCCCGGATCCACCTAACTATATTCACAATAGTTGATGGGGAGAACTATATGTTTGTCTGACCATATTTGAAATAACGATACAAGGAGTTGCAAGAAAGGGAGTTCAACATTTGTCTGACCACATCGCAATGACGAATGAGAATGGTTCAATATCCACCAGACCATATTCGCAATAGCGAATAAAGGGCCCTTCCGAACAATAATGTCCACCTGACCATATTTGAAACAGTTAAACGAAAGAAGAAAGGAGATACAACATTCACCTGACCGTATTCAAAATGATTAATGAGGACGACTCGATGCCCGACTGACCATATTCGCAACAGCAAGACAAAGGGTCAGAGAAAGGTGGTACAATATTTGCATGATCATATTCACCGTAGCGAATAAGAGCAGCTCAATATCCACCTGACAATATTCGCAACAATGAATAATGAGATTCCCCTAAGTCTAATGTTCTCCAGACTATATTCCCAACAACGAAACAAAAGAGGGAATAGATCCAACATCCACCTGACCATATTCAAAATGATGGATGAGGACGACCAAATGTTCACCTGATCATATTCAAAATTGCTAAACAAAGGGTCAAAGAAAAGGGGAATTCAAAATTTACCTGACCACATCACAACAACGAATGAGAACCACTCAGTATCCGCCTGACCATATTCGAAATGATGAATAAAGAGCTTCTCCGAGTCAAATGTCTGTCTAACCATATTCATAATAATGGGACAAAAGAGAAAGAGTCTAAAATTCACATTACAGTATTCGAAACGGTGAATAAGGATGAGTCAATGTTTGTCTGACCTTATTTGAAACGGCGAAACAAGGAGTCACTGGAAAACTTAACAACCCCCAAACAGGAAATAAAAAATAAGGGGAATGAAGAGGTGGTGAAGTGTAACCCCCAGAACACTACAGGGCAACCAAATAAAAAGGGGAGTTCAATATTCACCTGATCATATTTGCAATGGCAAATGAGAATGATTCAATATCCATCTGACCATATTCGCAACAGCGAATAGAGAGCCTTCCCAAAGTCTAGTGTCCACCTAATATATTCAAAATGGTGAGACAAAAGAATAAAGCCCTACATTCACCTGGCCATACTCGCAACAATGAATGAGGATGACCCGATGTTCGCCTGATTATATTCACAACAACGAGACAAAGGGTTAAAGAAATGGATTTAACATTTACCTGATCATAATTGCAACGACGAATGAGAATGACTCAATATCCACTTGATCATATTTGCAATAGTGAATAGAGAGCCCTCCCAAAAGTCTAATGTCTGCATGACCATATTCGAAACAGCAAGACAAAAGAAGAAAAATGCTCCAACATCCACCTGACCATGTTCGAAATGATGAATGAGCACTACACAATGTCTGTATGAACATATTCAAAACGATGAAACAAAGAGTGAAAAGAGAAAGGGAGTACAACATTCGCCTGACCACATCATAACGGTAAATGAGAACAGTTCAATATCTACCTGATCATAATCACAACAACGAATAAAGAGTTTCGCAATGGTCTAATGCTTGCATGACCATATTCGAATTAGCAAAACAAAAGAAAAAGAAGAGTATGACATTCACCTAATCATATTTGCAATAGTGAATGAGAACTACTCAATGTTCGCCTAACCATATTCGCAACAACGAGACAAAAAGTTAAATCAACCTCAACAACCACCCAACATACACGTGCGTGGTGCTGTAAGGGAAAAGGAGAGCTAAAATGAAAAAAATCCAAAGTGGTTTCCCATTTAAGAAATCCCAAGCTTACATTTTAGTTACCATATGGTAGAGGACATCATCGTGGCCATTATTAATCCAAATATAAGTAGAATTCCTTAGGTAAAACAAAAATCATATATAATAAGAAGTAACTTACCAATGTATATCTCTCTAAACAGGAAGAAATATACAAGCATCAGAGTGGAAGGGTGATCTCACACTAAGTGGAGTATGTGGAGTACAACTACAATAGAGCGGGAACACACTCGCCATCAAGAATAAAAGTTCTATTTCAAACCAATAATCACTAGAGAACCACAGTGGTAACGCCCATACTAAATAATGAGACCCTGTGAGAAGTGCAAGTGACATTGAGACATCCAAAAAAATTGCCCTTGCAGCTAAGAGTGAGATCTCAATGGGAAACTATGTCACTGAGGAGACAAGCGATTGATTTTCTACTAGAAAATCAAAGTCCACTAAGAGATGATGTTAACATCTAAAATAAGATGTACCACTTCGATGACAGGGAAATCACAACTCCTGCTATAAGAAAATAACTATAGTAAAACAAATGAACATAGGGTCATCTCCTAAGAAATCATATGAATGCTTCAAAGGAGAGAGAAAGGAGAGAACTTGGGCTCTTGGAGCGTAGAATTGGGTTCCACCTATGACAAGGGCAACTGATTATGCTCAAATGAGAGCTTCCCTCTCTTCTATCATCACCATATTTTTTTGTATATATATTTTTGCATATTCACGGTTAAAGATTGGGCATATCCCATACTGTCAAAGACAACACATAGTAGAGAGAACATTTATCATATCTATGAGTTACTCCTAGTATGAAATATCACCTAATGATTGGAATATAAAGAGAGGGAGATATGGTTGGCTTTGATAACCCAGACCATATTTGCTACATGAATAAAACAAGGGAGAGATTGACATTACACACAGGATCTCTAAAAGAGTAACATATTATTGGCTTTGATAACCCATGCCACATTTAACTTTGTATGAATGAACTGGGGAGTACAACTATTATAACAAAATTTGTAGAGGAAGGAAATTCACATTATGAAAGTGGGTCGACATCATCATACCTGACTAACATAGGTTGGGTATGAACCCAATATCAAATTCCATAAGGGATCTAAATTAATGATTTGATATCTTAAACCACACCTGGGAGTGACAAGTGAAATTAGAGAGCTAAAACTTATGGTAAATTCAAAGGCATATGAATCCCATGTGTCTATACTGAGCTAAGCAAATCATAAAGCTTAAATATACATGAATCATATGATTTACACTAGATGAATAAGGAAAATCTAAGAAGATTATACATTTTAGTTTTGATAACCCATATCACACTTGGGAATAGAAAGTGAAATTGGGGGAAGCCAACCCTCAAAGGGGTCCAAAAATGAGGTTTCATGTAACAACACCAACATGATTAATGGGCTTGTGCGTTAGCACAAATACCCCTACAACATTTTTATACACAACTCTTAAGAATAACCTCCTACTATGCATGATGAATATCATGTGGTAGAGGAAAAATCATTGTGGCCATAGACTATCAAAAAGTAGAAGAAATTCTTACAAGTTATATTTATATAGAGGGATATTTACAGGTGGTGGAGGGATGTCCCCTACAATGTGCAGACTCAACCATAGTACTTTTTCAATTACTGACCATTGATGATAGGCATGGGGTGAACACCATTCGCATGAACTAACAGGTAAGAGCCACCTTCATATACTTGCTCTACAACGAAGGGGCCCTCTCCCAAATAGGCTTAAACTTATCATCTCGATGATGATGCAAGATAATAGGCCTACGCAAGATAAGAAAGAATGAGGTCAAACAAGGCGATCATGTGTTTGGGCCATACGAGCCAGATATAACTTAAGGTTCTAGTGAGCTTGTAGACGAAGCTTTTCTAAACTATCAAGTTCTTCCAACCATAGTCGGGCGTTACTTCATGAGAAAAATTGTGGCTAACTGCCACACGTAATGAGGGAAGCTCAACCTCAAGAGGTAGGATGGCTTCAACCCCGAAGGCCAAATCATATGTGTTAAATCGAGTAGGAGTACGTTATGTAGTCCTATAAGCCCATATTGCTTCATGCAATTTATCATGCCATTCTCATTTATTTGCCACTAGTATTTTTTTTATCAATTGGATCAAGGTCTTATTAAATACCTCAGCCAAACCATTGGCCCTGAGATAGTTAATAGAGGAATAACGCCAATTAATGATATGGCGGCGACAAATCTAGCAATTTTGGTACTTTTAAAGGAAGAGTCGTTATTGGAGATTTTGCAACACAAAACACCAAAATGATAAACCACGTGATCACGAAAGAAGCGCATTTTGTCTTCTGATTTAACTTCTTTAAGTGTAATGGATTTTGCCCACTTAGAGAAGTAATCAATGGAAGCTAGAATAAATCTATGCCCCCTAGTGGATGGAGGGTTAATAGGATCTACTACATTCGTGCCTGAACTCTTAGATGGCCAAGAAGATACGGTGGGGTGCAACAGATTACAAGGTTTGTGAATAACTATACTATGAATCTGACATTGGTCACACGTTCTAGCGTGCTTCATACAATCGTGGATCATAGTCGACCAATAATAATCAAGACAATTAATTCTAACCTTCATCTTTGGTATGAACTGATGAGAACCATAAAGCCCCTCATGTATCTCGCCCATGACCTTGCGAGGCTCCTCGTTGTTAAGGTAACGTATCCATATTTGGTCAAAAGAGTGTCGATAAAGCTCTCTTTCTAATATGAGTGGCAACATAGCAATCATCTGGAAGCTTACCATGCTTCAAATACTCAATAAAGGGAACTATCTAATCTAACTCTTCCTCCACAGCAAACACTGCGATGGTCTGATTGGGGGAAGACAAGTTAGCGGAGCATAAGGCTTGATGATACTGGACACTAATAGACACTGGATTTCTAGTTGGGTCAGTCAACTCCTTATCAAGTTTAGCCAGTGCATCAGCTCTACCATTCTTAGATTGAGGGATTTAAACTAAAGTTACTTCCGGGATTAAACAAAAGAGTTCCATTTCCCTACTATGATAAGGAAAGAGCTTATGTTTGAGCATTTTGAAGATTTCAGCTACTTGATTAATAATTAGTTGGGAATCTCCAAAGATATTTACCCGTACGATGTTCATCTAAATAGTTAACTCATGTCCCAAAATCAGAGCTTCGTACTCAGTTTCATTATTAGTATGAGGTTCTGAGAGAATATAAGAGTAACGAAGGGTATGACCTTCAGGGGATATAAAAATGAGGCCCAAACCTACCCTAACCATATGAGTTTCATAAGGGTGCAGTGATTTGACAGAGGATATGCCATCAAAGCAAAACTCCTAAGTAGGAGACTCTTGTTCTTCCACACTTATGATTAATTCATCAGGTAAATTATCATTGAGTGGCAAATCTACAGGGATCGGGTGAGCAGCAAGAAAATTAATTGGAGCTTGTCCTTTGACGACCTACAGAAGGAAAAAAGTAATGTCAAATTCAAGTAAAATCATGGACCAACATGCTAAGCGGCCAGAGAGGGTCGGGCGGGTCATCAAATACTATAAAGGATTATCTCGAGAAATCAAAATGATCTTGTGTGAGAGCATATAATGTCTAAGCTTCTGCATAGCAAAGATCAAAGCCAAACATTGCTTTCCCATTGTCGGGTTTTTTTTTAGCTCTACGGGGATCAAATGTTGTTAAGGTTATATAAGACCTTTTTCTTGCCTTTTCTCATTCTCTTGAGCTAAAAGTACACCAAGTGACTCCATGTCCATAATGTAGAGAATCAACGGTCTTTCTAGGATGGGTGCAGCTAACATAGGGGGACTCATTTGGTAGCATTTTATGTTCTCAAAGTCCTCTTGACAGTTCCTATCCCAACGAAAGGGGGCATCTTTCTTCGCCAAAGCAACAAAGAGACAACATATACCAGCAAGGTTGGAGTTAAATCTTCGTAAGAAAGCAAGCTTATCCTGAAAAGATCTTAACTAGGTAGGTCTCTTAGGGTGTTTCAAGTCCACTATGGCCTTGATCATGGAGGGATCAATTTCAATGCCACGATAGCGAATGATGAAACATAAAAAATTTCCCACAGTAATGCTAAATACACATTTTAAGGGATTCATCTTTAAATTATACTTGCGCAAACGTTCAATAATGATTCGTAGATCTCAAATATGATCACTACGGATCTTACTTTTGACTACTAGATCATCCATATAGCATTCAACCTGCTCATGAATCAGCTCGTAAAAAATGATAGTTATAACACACTGATAAGTGGCTCCAGCATTCTTGAGGCCGAAGGGTTCACCTTGTAACAGCATACACAAATAAGGGTGCAAAATGCAGTGAATTTCTCATCTTCAGGGGCCATCTATATCTGATTGTAACCATATGAACCATCCATGAAAGAAAATGCTATGATGAGATAATCAATATCAACCATAAGCTCGGGTATGGGAAGAGGAAAATCATCCTTAGGGCATGTCGTATTCAAATCACGAAAGTCTACACAGACATGGATTTGACCACTCTTCTTCCAGACTGGAACACGTTGGCTAGCCAAGTGGGATACTTCTCTTCACGAATAAAACTAGCTCCTATAAGTTTCTTTGTCTCAACGATCAACTGTTGTTCAATCTCTAACCTTATCCAGCGAGATGACTGTTTAATAGGGGCTGCATCGGTGTTAATGGCCAACTTATGGACTGCTACTTTTGGATCTAAATCGAGCATATCTAATTCTAGATAAAACAATCTCAAAATTCTGATAAGAGTTTGATATACTCTTGAGCCTCTAACTCTAATAGCAAAGCACTATGAAAAATGGGTTGAGGATCCGAATAAGTGCCCAAATTGATCTCATACAATTTGTCCATGGTAGAACTGGCGCCATCTTCAAATTCACGTTGAGTATCAAGGACCTTATCCTGCACATTATCCGGGTCTTCATCATCAGAGACTGAAACAACAAATTATGAGTGGTAGACAACATGGATGTTGGCGGAAGGAAACTGATCTTTATCAAAATAACCTACACCCCGCTGAGTTTGAGGCAGATCAGTTTGCCAAATACAGGCTTGCTCTAGAGCTTATCCATCAGACCAAGTCAAAGGAATAACACCCCGCTCAATACAGCTATCCATGAAAGGGAAAACTATCAAGGGCCCTAATCGTCCTTGGTGGATTCCACAGGACTTTGTACATCGATACTCTATAGGACACCTATACTGTGGAATAATGATGCATACCAACCAGGCTGTGTGGCCCACAGAGAGTGTGCAGTTCCTGTAGAGAGAAAATATTAGAGTGTAGTGCACCACAAGAGCACTAGTGGAAGATGTGGTGGAAGGCTAAAGACTGAATTCCTTGACTCTCTGTTGACGTTTATTTTCATAATCGAGCATCAACGAACCTCGATCGAACGTTGTAGAACTAAAATTGACCCAAATCAAGCTCAATTTAATTTAATTAAATTCAATTTAATATAATTAAAATCAAATCAATCCAAATTGAACCCAATTAAGCCTCATCAAGCTAAATTCAATGCAATTCGACATAATTTGGCGTCGATTCAAGTTTAATTTCACTAAATTAACTTGATCGGATCCAATCAAACCTAAACCGATCTAAATTGGTTTGAGTTGAGTTCGATTTGGGCTCAAATTCAACCCTAATTTTCAAATTCATGCTCATTTGACTTCCCAAATCAGGAAATCAAGTGAAGGCTCAGATTTCATGTTAAATCTCACCCCAAATCCTTTATTTTGCATGAGAGGGAACCAGATTGGAGAGGTTGGAAGACTTCTTGCTGTTCTCACGTGCCTCCAAGCAAAGAAGTGGGAGTGGTCGGCTCTCCCATTTTGTTTGTCCTCCTGAAACAAAGCTGAAGAGGGGGGAGAAGAGAGAGCCCGAGCAGCTCTCTTGCTTGGGCTCATCCGGCCGAAGGGGAGAAGAAGCCTTGCCTCTGCCCGTGTATAAGAGATTCGAGCGGGCCAAGCTTTTGGCTCCTTTCACCCAGCCGACTACAAAGAGTTAAATGAGAGTGGTATTGCTTCTGCCTCCCATGCTCGTTGGCCTGATTGAAGAAGATGAGCAGCCCTTGGCATCCAGGAATAGGTTGAGTGAACTAGCCATGTGGAGGTAGCTTCTTCCACCCCTTCCTTCAACATTGGTGAGCTCATGGAAACAAATCAGCGATTTGGAGCACTCTTGACACCAAAATCTCGTCTCTAATCCAAACAACAAAAACATCACTTGGGGACATCTTGATAGTAAACTCAAGCAAATTCACCCTTTGGAGTACTTTGGACAGTAAACTCGCCATCCAGAGTGCTTTGAACAACATCGGCGATGTTGGGAACATCTTGGACGGCAGCTACGCAACATCTAGGAGCCTTTGAATGTCAAGGACAATAGTTTAGAGTGCTTTTGACAACAAATTCACCTTTCGGAAGCACTCAAACAGCGAGGACAACAATTTGGAGGCTTTTGGAAGCTTCCAAACAGTGATTTGGAGCTTGAATAGTGGCTTGGACAACGACTTTTAGCTTGGACAATAACTTGGAGCACTTAGACAGCCCGGGTGAGGTAAAATTCTTGGCTACTCAAAGCCTTTGATATGTGGTTGACGATCCCAAGCCCTAGGCCCTTTAGAAACTTATTTTTTGCTACCCCAAAATCTCATGTTCGCTGTCCTTTTCCAAAACAGTGAAAGTTTGGTGACTTTCACTTGTTTACTCTCTTGTTAGAGTCAATGGGATACGCCGACACGCGTAGGGTTGTCAGATAGGTGTTCGACAACCCCTAAATGCATGTTCATGCACTCATATTGTGTCTAATCAATCACCTACAATCATGCCATAGGGTAGACACTATCATTTGATCTCAAAGTCAATGATGATGTATAGGTTTTAAATTGTCATTGGTTGCATGCAATTCTCATTAAAATACATTGTCATGATAAAATTGACACCCAAATTTAAAAGAGTTTGTATGCATTGAAATTAATAATCTTTAGAGTTTTGTTTAATGCATGTATTGAATTTAATTGATTTGGGCTTTCTAGTCGTTGTGAGACATAGACTTTCAAGGGTCTATGTAACAAATCTCACAACATAAAGAATCAATTAAGTTTATACCTTGTACCACATTACTTAGAGCGTGGTGTAGTAATCTTGAAACTCACCTAAGTTGCATGAACCGTTCTTTCATGTACGAGTCATGGAAATAGTGACTTACAAGTTACAAGAAATGTGCATTTGTTGAAGTTAGTGAACTCTAGTAAGATTTTATGAGTGCTTGAATATGAATTTAATAAACTATTGGAAATATCAAATCATTGTGAGGCCTCCTGTAGACTTTCCAAAGTCTATGTTGTAGATCCCACAAAATGTTTTGTTGATTAAGTTTATGTACGGCATTATACAAAATAAACACTTGATTGCTCTCAATTATCAAAATTCATGAAATTGGAAGACCATCACATGCATGCACTCCTAGGTTCTTCTTAGATCATACCTAATTTGATATTAAATCTCCTATAAGTCATAGGAATAGATCACTCCTATCCAAAGTTTCTAAATCATGTTAAATTTGGTTTAGAAATATCTCCAAAGCCTTAGGAAATCAATTTTCCCTCTCCTAATACCAAAACACTCTAAAAGACAAAGGGAAACTCCTTCCAAGTGCACATCTCCTCTTTCCATGATTCCAAAATATTCATGGAGAAATGAAGAATTCTTTTTCTCATGCGTATCCTCCTTCAAATTTGGTGCTTCGAGCTTCCTTAAAGATCTAAGTTTTATGTTGCATGAGTGCTACCAAATATAAAGAGCATGCTTTCAAGCACTCTTTCCCCTTTTTGTGTAATACTTTTGAGCCTCCTCAGGGCTCTAAATATTGCATTGCATGAAACATCAAGACTTTAGGATCAAATCCTAAGTTAGTCCCCCAAAATCAGCAAATAATTATCTTCCTCTTTCATGCATGACCTTTGAAGCTTTTTCAAGGATTCAAATACTTCGTTGCATGACTCGCAGCCTATCTTAAGAGCTATCACCCATCTTCATTATGTATTGCGTAATGGATTTCTCTAAATCCTAAAATACATCATGTCGTAAGTTCTTAAACTTAGAAGCAAACTCTAAGTTTCTCTCATCCCTTCTGTTGGAGCAAAAAAACATATGATTTTTTCCCCTCATTTTCCTAGACTCAAATTAGGCAAATCACATTCCTCTTTAGATGCTAAAAGTCTAAAGAATTTTTCCCTAAGTTGTAATCTCTAGGTTGCACCTTCTTTCCTTCTTCTACCAAATAAAAAAATGTAGAAAATATCTTTATTCACTTAGCCTAAATTAAGTGAATGTGGATCCCTTTCTTTGAACATCAAATACTAAAAGAAATTCCTCCAACTTGCAACCCATAAGTTGCATTTCATTTATCCCTTTCTACAACTTGAAAGTTGCAGGAGACTATCTCATTCTCCTAAGACTCAAAATTATGAAAATCTACATCCCTCTTTGAACACCAAATATTGAAATAATATTCATGAGGTTGTAACTTCCAAGTTGCACGTCTTCTCCTCCATCCCTCCAACCTAAATTGGAGGGATGAACCCCCTATGTGGACATCAAGCGTTCAAAGAATTTCCTCAAATTTGCAATCTCTAAGTTGCATTTTTGACCACTTCTTTTCCTACAAGCCTAAATTGTAGGAAACCTCCAAATTCTTATCCATTTGCCTAGCTTCAAATTAGACAAATGAATATTTTTCTTTGAACATCAAATGTTCAAGGAACACTCATGGATTTACAACCCACAAGTTACATGTTCCTTTCCTCGTTTCTATAACTCAAAAGTTGTTGGAAATCCTATCATTCTCCCAAACTCAAATTAGGAGAATATATTTCCCTTTTTGGACAATAAATGTTCAAAGAACTTCTATTGATTTGCAAGCTCTAAATTGCGTCTCTCTATTCTTTCTGAAAAGCCAAAATCGTGGAGAAATTCCTCTCTGTCTATAATCCAAAAGTTGTGTAAAACTCTCATTTATTCGACTTATGTTGAGTGAATTAAACCTATTCCAAGTCACATACTTGTCGAATCAAAATCAATAAGTAGTTCAATCCAAATCATTTATTTTGTTGAATCAAATTTAACAAATAATTCCATATCAAGCAAATGAGTCAAAATCCTAGCTAACGAGTTTCTTTTTTTGGATACTCGAAAGTACAAGAAATTCTTGATGCATAGCCAAAACCTACACATCACTCTTTCATGTTTGCTTTATCTAAATTTAGTAAATTAAATACCCATTATTGAACATAAAAGTTTCATGATAATTTCTCTTGATTTGTAGCCTTAAAGTTATAAATCTTACTCACTTATTAAGCCAAAATTAATAAGTCACTCATCTATGTTTGTATAATCCAAATTAAGAAAATGAAACCCCACTTCTTGAATACAAAAATTCAAGGAGACATCCTTTTGATTTGTAGCCTCAATGCTACTAATCTTCCCTTACTTCTATAGGCTCAAAATGCCTTAGAAGATGTCCTACCCTAGCCTAATAGTTGTAGCATTCCCCTCCTCCTCCAACTCCAAAGTTGCAGGAGATTTTCTCTCTCTTTAGCTCCAAAAGCTAGATGGAGTTCTCCAACAATTAGCTCGAAAGCTAAAAGTTGGATTCTTATATTCTCCTCTTAGCTTCAAAAGCTAAGGAGGATCTTTCAACACTTGGCTCAAAAGCTATGTGTTGGACACCTTCTTTCCCTCTTCTTTATTCCCAAAGCTAAAAGAAGCATCAATCTTCTCCCTAGCTCCAAAAGCTAAGGAAAATTCTCTAACATTAAGCCTAAAGCTATATGTTGGACAACTCTTTCTTAGATCCAAACTCTAAGTGAAACGCCCTTAGTGTGACATACGACACAAGCCTTATACACTTAGATGTACAGCCCCTTAGGCATTCTAGGATTAGGATTTTATTTTTCTAGAATGTGAATAATGTTGTGGTGTGATTGCCTATTGGATTGTCTGCGTTGTGGGCACTTGCCCTTAAGTGGTTAATGTATAATATACATGCTTTTCTTGCAGTGGCCATGTCGAAAGTGGGGGTGCTATAAATCATAAATAATAAAATACTTGCATAACAGGTGTCGCTTAATACCCCCAAGTGATGTGGCCCATAGAGTAAAAGCAGGTGTCTAGCACTTCAAGTGTGGACAAACTTTGAATGTGATATTATATGAACTATTTTTTTATTCTGTTTTGCAGATTTGAGTTTTTTATATTTTTTAAATGTATTTGATAGAATTAGGAGTTGTATCAAATTTGTGGGGTTGGGTTAAAGAATAAGTGTATCAAGAAAGGATGTACCTATGGAAGGTAAAGCTTAAAGATCTATCTAGAAGCTGAAATCTGAAGACCCCCACAAATAGAGTATGTAAATAAATGTTTGACTGGTTTATATAATAATAGACAACTCAGATGTCAAATCTAGTTGTAATAACTTGGGCTTTATAATTTACATTCAGTTTGTTTTATTTATATATTCAAGCATGTTTTGATTTGCTTACATGATTGTGCATTGGAAAATGCATGCCATTTTATAGGATTCTTCATTATTTGCTGGGGGTGGCCTCGACTTTTGATGCAAATCTTAGGATAAAATAAGTTTTCTACCCATTAAAATATAAGCAATCTAAAAAATGAAATTAGGCTTTATGATTTTCTAATAAAAGAAAAAGTGCATAGCTCCCTTTCAAGGAGCCAAAATTTCCAAACTCAAAACAATCATGCAAAGCCAAAAATGTGTTGCATATAGAAAGTTCTCACTTAAGGACTAGATAATAGAAAAGTCTGTATTTATGAGTCAGCATTCTGCATACCATGCATAACTAGGCATCTTGGCCCCAAAGCCAAGTTATAAACCCTACTTCCTAAACAAAAATAACCTTCCACTCTTCATATGCATTGAGACTAAAATCATGGTTTTAAAAGCGTTTAGGTGGGTTTAGCTGGCAAGATAATGAATCCAGTGATCGGGCTGGCTATGCCTCATGTGAGACATAGTTTGTAAGTTCTTTTGCATTTCATTAGACTTAGATTCGAGGCACTATCTCTCGGTAATCCTCACCTTAGTTTTAGGATCCGAGGCAATTCTTGATTCCAATCACCATACAAGTCCTCACCTTCTAGACAGTTCCTCAAACATATATTTTTAGAAATGTAAACCCAAAACTTCTAACGAAAATGTCAACTTAAACAAAAATTAAATTTATAAAATGTAAAGCCCACATAGGATAGTTTGAGTATGTTTGAGTTTCCCTCAAAATCAAGTACTCCTACACATCTTTTCTTTTACCCTCATTCTAAGAAATCGAATCTCAAGTTGATTCCTTTTTCCTTGAATTTCCTAAAGGCCAAAACCCTTTAAACAAGATTTTCATGGATTTTCAAAATCAAATTTTAGCCAATATCTAAATGACTTAAAAAAAATACTTGTTTAATCAAAAATCTTCTCTAACACTAAAGCTTGAGATATAATTAACCATAGGGGCTTGTCCCTATGGGATATCTGTACTCCAAAATAAATAATCCTCATTTAACCAAACACTGAATGGTAGAATCTCTGTTTAATTGTAAATTTTATCATTAAGTTCATAAGAAAATGATGTTTTTATCCTTCGGGATAATATATCATTATTCTTATGTCATACTCAATCATAAGGTATGCAATCCGTTTAAGGATGATAAAAATTATCAAACAGATTTTCTGGCAGTTCTGTTGGGAGGATGTCTCTTTTCATCTAAACTAGTGGTTTTTAATTATTCATTTTAAATATTGGGTAAAACAATATTTGCAAAATCAATTTGTATTGTATACCTCTCCCATTTTTAATGTTGGGTTGAGTGATGTTAGTATAAGAAAATGCCCTTCAAGATGAATGAGATAGTTCAGTCTTTAGTAGTTGTTCTAAGCCACTCAGAGCTTGAGAAACTATTTCAGTCTAGTCAATATGAAGAAGGGACTAGTTCCACCTATATTTTGACCAAGTCTCAAAGAAGAAATAAAAACAGAAGGCTTAGAAAGAGGTTGGAAAAGGAGGAGCAAGTTGAGGTAGAGGCTGAGATGATGGAACTCTCTCCTCTTGCTGAGGGTAGTAAATTTTACCCTCTTTCTATGTTTAGGAGCAAAGTGGATGTTGAGAAAATAGTTTCATCATCTCCAAGACCTTTAACTAAAGTTCCCAAAAGCACATCCTAGGAAAGGGAAAAGCAGTGGGAGAATGACATCAGAAATATTTTCCAAAGAGTAGCTGATAAAACCCGCTCAACAAAAGAGAATGTAATTAAAGTTATGAAGAATGCGATTTACAAACGTATTGATATAATCTTAAGGGAGAACAAAGATTCCAAGGATAGCAAATTGATTATTCAGCCATTGTAGAAGGACAGACAACAGTTTGCCTGATAGCCAACTGTGTTTACATTAGTGGATGGTTATGAATTTAAACCTCGCCAAGAAAGAGCAGTCAATGAGCAGATAATTCTAGTTGATAGCATGGTTTAAAATTGCGCAATAAGAGCCCGTCTCAAGGTGCATCTCAGCGCAATTTCACCCCTTTCAGACTCAAATCCCATGCAATGAGTTTAGGATTTGAGGCGTACTCCTCAAGTTTATTAAGGCGCGCCTCTCCTTACAGTTTAGAGGAGTCAACCTCTAAAAATTAAAAAAAAAAGCTAACCTAATATATATTTGTTCTGTTCAGACCCCCCAACTCCCGTGTGGCCTTTCTGTCATTTATCGAAAATAGATTTTTTCCCTTCTTCTTCAAGCGACCTTTTTCCCTCTTAATTCGGCGTCAGCTTCCTTCCACCAAGAGCTGCTCTTTGCCTCTTGCTTGGAGGTTTCTTCTACCGCGAGTTGGGCTGGTGTCTCCTCCAACTGACCGCTTTAAGCTCTTCTTCTTCATGGTTGGAGTTTAGGGTTTATTGACAAAGGTGAAATACATTGACTTCATCTTCTTTTTTGCACTCAAATGTGATTTTTTTTGTTATACTATCGCATTTATCGACATCTTCCTTTGGTTTTCATTAATTTTTGGTGAAATTTATTTCTTTTAAATTTTATGCAGTCTTGTTTTATTTTATACACACACATTTTAATGTAATTTGATTGAATGGTTGTCATTGATAGTGCAGGAAAATTAAAATAATATTACTTTTTGATTTATGTAATATTTAGATAACTTTTTGTTAAACTTATGTTTATATGAAAATAATATGACTTTTTAATGTAATATTTAGATACATAAATTCTTGAGAAGCTTGGGGAGCTACCTCAATACAAGAATGCACTTACTAAAGCAAAAAAAAAAAAAAAATCAAGTGTATTTACAACCACTCTTGGGTTCTAGCTCTTATGAGAAAATTTTCAAAGAAAGAAATTCTAATGCCAACAGGAACAAGATTTGCCACCGCTTACTTGACCTTAGAGAGTATGTTGGATGCTAGACAACCTTTAGAGGCAATGTTTACATCTACACAATAGTTGAGTTGTACTTGGGTGAAAAAGACCAAGAGAAAAGATTTTAGAAAGATTATTTTAAATGACAGATTTTGGCAAAATATCTTATATGCCATTATAACCACTAAACCTTTGATTCAAGTTTTAAGGATGGTGATGTTGAGAAAAAACCAAGCAATGAATTTTATCTACAATGTTATGGATAAAGCCAAAGAGATGATTGCTTCCAATGTAGAAGGCGAAGAGGGAAGCTTTTGGGAAATTTGGAATATTATTGATGATAGGTGGGAACTACAGCTTCACTGACACTTGCATGCATCTGGCTATTACCTAAACCGTCGATATCAATAGAAGAGAACAAGTCTACAAATCCTGAAATAAAGTTGGGATTGTATTATTGCATGATCGGCTAATGAGTGATGCAACTGAAAAATCTAATGCTGACATGCAATTCGTACTTTTTAGGAACAAAGACGATTTTTTTGAATTACAACAAGCAAAGTATTCAGTTACCAAATGATCTCCAAGTAATTTTATTTAATGTTTTAAACATTTATTTAAAAGTTATTTTTTGAGTACTAATTAAACTCTCTTATATAAATATTAATTGAGTGGTGGATTCAACTTAGTTATGGGACTCCATAATTGCAGCGTTTTGCTATGAAAGTTTTGGGCTTGACATACTTTTCATCTGGATGTGAGAGAAATTTGAGTTCCTACAACCAAGTATATACAAAGAGGAAAAATCATTTGTCAACATTGAGGATAAATTCATTGGTGTATATTATATACAATAAGAGACTCAGAGATAGGAGTTTAAATAAAAAAAGGATTAATGGATGATGAAGATCTTTTGTTTTACAAGGATGTGGCCTCTGATGATAAGTGGTTTGTAGATGATGAAGTTGAAGTGATGTCATCTAAATTACAAGATGAAAATTTAAATGTTAATTTCTTTGATGGTTTTAAAGCATTTACATCCACCACAACTCAAGAATAAATAAAAAAGGTATATAAATAATATAATTTTCTTAGACTTTTATTAATTTTTTACACTATAATTTATTTTGATATTATTCAAAAAATATTTTGGGAAGAGGAAGATAACTGATATTGAGGAAGGAGCTGATTAAGAGACATTGGACTCTATAGGAGAGAAGGAAGGGGTGAGAGCAGTTAATCATAATAATGAATCAAATGAAGATCCCCTTAGTCATGATAGTGTAGATGACTTATGAGTTCTTATGTGATATGTCACTGTGAAGAGAGAGAGAGAGAGAGAGAGAGAGAGAGAGAGAGAGAGAGAAATGAGAGAAGGATAGAGAGTATGTGTGTGTGTGTGTGTGTGTGTGTGTGTGAGAGAGAGAGAGAGAGAGAGAGAAGTGTATGTTTACAAGGAATGAGGGTTAGAGTGAAAAACAAGAGGGAGATAGAAGCAGAGAGAGAGAGAGAGAGAGAGAGAGAGAGAGAGAGAGAGATGTATTTAGAGAGAGTTCAACATTTATTTGGTGGACATTAGAGAGAGAAGAGAGAGTAATAGAGAGGGCATCTGAGAGACAGGGAGAGTATCAAGAGTGTACAAGAGAGCAAAACATAATAGAAGTGAGAAAGAGAGGAAGAGCGAGAGAGTGAGAGAGGGAGAGAGTGGAAAGATATATATGTATTGTTAGAGAGTATTGTAAGAGCTGGTTCAGTTAGTCGGTTCAATTGAATCGGCTTTCTTTATCAGATGGACAAAGCGGGAGCATCTAGTACGGTTGAATCGCGAAACCAAGCAAGGGAATACATTTGGATGCGAAAAGTAACGACTCATGGAGAATAATTGTGTTTTGCTCATTCCACATTCCTGTGGAATCAAACGAATAAAAGGGAATGAAAGGTAGTCGAGAGGAAGAAAAAGGAACTTTTTGGTTCGCAGATGGCTTCGTAATTTGAAGACGATGGAGAGAGATGAGGTGAGATCAAGTGAAAGAAGAGGAGAAGAGAGTTGACACATGCGAGCAAGCTTACATGCAAGCTAGACATGAGCAAATTTTTAAGGTAGTAATCTATTTTAGGTTTTAAATTTACCATCGTTGGATTAAGGAGTCAAAGTGAAGCACCACATTTTCTGAGTTCAAAATGATTACTCATGTCTTTTAATTACATTAATGATATTGTTCTTTCTTAAATTAAATGCATTGAAATATAGTGATATCTACTTATGAAATATTTTTTTCAAATTAGATTATGATTCATCTTTCTCATATCTAATATTTGATCATGTTGAATCAAATAAAAATAAATATGTCATGATTTATATTTTCATAAAAGGTAGATGAATGATATGTGAATTATATGATTTATGTAGTATGCTTGCATATGCATATTGACTAATGGAGGACACCCCCTTATAGTACTGGATAGGGATGCAATGTACCCATCCATGTAAAAGGAAAATATTATGGAAAAGGAATTGAAAATGAAAGGAGTACCATCATTAGTGCTTAATTAGACGGTGGCTCTATGATGGTTGTATTATTTATGAGAAATGAGAAATAAGAGATATGAATATATATATATATATATATATATATATATATATATAATACAAATTGTTGCAACTCAGGAATTAAGATTGTGATTTTTTATGTAAAAAAATATTATGTTCTTCATTTTATTATTTCTCCTAGCATATGGATATGTCTATGTATTTTGTGTGTACTAACATTTTAGGAACTCTAGATTGCTGAAGATTTCAAGAAAAGTTAGAATAGGATTTCCTGTAATAGAGTTTGTACATCTCTATTTTTTTTTCTTTTTTTGAGTCTGAGCAAGTGTGATTGTAATTGGGTTACTGTGCACACATACAGGAGGAGAGTTAAAACTTAAATTTTTAAAACTAATCATATTGTATAATATATAATCGTACTATACAATTTGACTTAATTTTCTCTCCAAATAGGGTTAATCAAATCATGGCTTAAATTTTTGAACAATTCGTACAGTACGATGTCATGTCGTACATTCGACTGACAGAGTACGAAATTACATTTGCATCAAATCGTATCAGATAAACTTGTTCATTTTTTGACAGTTCGTACAGTACTATGTGAGGTTATACAGACGACTGACAATGTATAAAATTCCATTCGTACAGGATCGTACCAAATAAACTTGTTCATTTTTTAACAGTTCATACAATACAATGTCAGGTCGTACACACGACTGATAGTGTACAAAATTCCATTCATAGAGGATCGTACCAGATAAACTTGTTCAATTTTTAGCAATTCGTATAATATGACATCAGGTTATACAGACGACCGATAGTGTACCAAATTCCATTCATACCAGTTCGTACCATACGAACTTGTTCATTTTTTAATAGTTTGTACAGTACGATGTCAATTCATAGAGACGACTAACAGTTTACAAATATATGTTTTTCCAAGTTCGTACCAACAAAGCCCTGATTTTTTGTATTGTTTGTACTGTACGATATGCGATCGTACAGTATGATCAGAAGATGGTTCACTTGATTGTTTTAGTTTTTGGATAGTTTTTCATGTCTTATTTATATAAGGAGTCCTAGAAACTGACTTAGGAACCTTTCCTGTTAATTTCTCCTCAGAGTGGTCATTTAGTGTGAGTGTTTGGGAGAAATTATAAGAGTGAAGTGTGAGAGATTAAGTGAGGGGACCTTGTGAGGGTGATGAGGACATCAGAGATCAACGGCTACGATCTTGAGTTATTTATTTATATGTTTTATGTACTAGTTTATTTTATATTATTATTTTTTCTATTATACCCTTACGGGTGGTCATGTAGTGTTGTAGCCCGAAGGGCATTTTAGTCTTTTATTTCTTTTCTTGTCATGTGGCCTATTTATAGGCTAGTTGTTTTGTATTTTGGGATAATGAATTGTTAATGAAAAATTCTATTCTACTTGTCTTATCTCTTAGTGAGTTCATGAGAGGGGATTGATGTCTTAGTAAGTTCATGAGAGGAGAAACCCGAGGAGGGTGATCGCAATACCCGTCAACCTTTGGAAGAGTTCAAGATTCATGGTTCTTACGATCTCTTTGTGAGCTCATTAGTTTACCTTTATCTTATTTGTGTTTTCTTTCATCTCCTGTCTCTCCCTCTCCATCCACCACCCCTTCCTACTCCACCACCAAGTGCTTAACCTCCACCATCCAATCCCTCCTCAAGCTCCACCACCGGCTTCACCTCTTGCTTCCCCAACCGAATTCTCCCAAACCCCACCACCATGCCGCTGGCCCTAGTGCCCATCCACCATTAAGGATGGTTAATGTCATCATCATCACCTACCTAAATAACCTCCCTTGATTTAGGATGAGAACTCCTCAATTTGAAATTCAAAATTTGAAATTTTAAATTCTTTCCTAATTTGTCAAAGCCATATTTGAAAAGTTTTAAATCTCATTCAATTTAATTTTAAATTGAATCGGATTTAATTTTCCTTTTCTTTATTTTGAAAGCTAAATAAAGAAGCTTTTAAACCCTCACACCTCTCCCTCTCCCCCCTACATGCCGTCAGCCACATGTATGGCTTTCCCCCATTAATCTCCAATCAATGCATTTATTGCCTATAAATTTGAAATCAAATTTCAAATTAGTTCCCTCCAAAATTACTCAAAATCTAAAATCAATTTCAATTTTGAATTAAACTCCTCCTCTTTTCTTTCTTTATTTCTTTCGCATAATGATCCCTAATCAGCTCCTTAATTTGAATCCAATTAAATTCCTAATTGATTGGAATTCAGACTAGCCATTCCTGACTAAGGGTGCTTTTGGGACGGCTGCAGCTGTCGATAAAGCAGGTTATGAAATTGTTATACAGAAAGCCGCTTTTTGAAATTGCTGTATAGAAAGCAGTACATTTTATTTAACAGTATAACTGTCAAGTTGCTGTGCTGCAGCTATATATGAATAAATTACCTTTATACCCTTATATGTATTTAGATAAATAAATTTTATTTAAATATAAATTCTTTTCAAAATTTTATGTTAATAAACTAACACTTCTGAATTAAAATCAAATTATTTTATCAAAAATTTTATAAGTTTATATATTAAATATTTTATAAGTTTATATATAAAAAATACTATAAATTTTTATTGACATTGTCATTATCATACTTCAAAATAATTTGTTAAAATTAAAAAAAAAAATTGTTAAAATTTTAGACTTTCTGATATTACTTTATAATAAAAAAATTTCTCGTAATAATACAAATATGTTCTGATTTATTATTTTTTGAAATATTACATCAATTTTAGACAATTTTTAGTTTATTCCAAAAAGATAATAGATCTCAATATCAAAAATGATAAGAAAGAAAATATTTGCAAACAATTATGCTAAACCAAAAAAACTTACTAACTCAACAAATTTCTTTGCTCTACAGGATATTCAGATAATCATTTTTACTCTTAGGTTTATTTTTAATATTATGCTGGGAATTTATTTTGTACTTCTTTTAACAGCATATTTAGTAAGAAAATGCATACATAATTTTGGTAAACAACTAGAATCAAAATTGTTTGAGAAACAAGCCTTAATTTTGTCATCATTGGCATCTCATTTGAGCAACACAAAAAAGAGGCCTATAACCTATTGAGCTCGTAGAAATAAAAAAGATCAATAAAAAATATCACTTTAATAGACAACCATTGAAATCTTCTCAGTGATAATTAACACCAATAAAAATGATCTTTAAGAGTAGCATTCATTTTAAAAAATTTAAATTTGCACTAAAAGTTTGCTACAGTTTCATTGACATTTGCCAAATATTTATGAAGGAAAACAATAAATCAATGGAAAAACAAAATAGATACCATAAAAAATCTGAGGAATGATCAAGCCAAATGGTTTCAACCTGGCAAACTAAAGTTCCAAGGCTGCACTGAATGTTTGAGAAAAAATCCATCAATATATCATCATTAGCATCTCATTACAGCAAAAAACATATATTTAACAGAATTGATAATATCTAGTGGTAAAAAAGAAGCATTTAACTGCAGAAATTAAACTTGAATAACCAGTTACTACTTACTAATGCATATAAGTTTCGTTTTTCCAATTTTTCATCAAATAAAACACATCCAAGGAAATGTCGTAACAAAAACTTCAATGACCACAGGGCAACAATGCATCAATGTTGTGGTTTGTCAACTACTAAAGGCCAACAATCTTAATGGCCTCAAACATCCAAGGAATTAATTGTTAATTGCATGAGCTCCCAAACATAACAAGGCGAAAGCTCTTCTAAGGCAGCTACTGCTAATGTTTGAAAAACAAAAGCTTAACCTACTAAAGGGCAACAATAACATTTTGCGTCGTGAACCCACATCTTTCTATATAAGCCGCTTTCTCAGAATTCAAAACACGAGCATCCACATGTGTTCCATCGATAGCTCCAATACAGTCCTATTTAAGAAGCTATGATTAGATATTATATACATTAAACAAATCATATAATATGATAATAAAAGAATTATCTTGAAATCCGGCATATATCGATTATCATACAAAATATTCTTTGGGATATCACAAAATTTCGGATCTATAGGCTTGATCACAGAACATGATAATTTTACCAATGCCTCCAATCCAATAGAGAAATACCTACTTACTGTCTCGGTTGAGTGTTGAAATCGCTCACATGTGAACCTTATTGATTCATTATGCAATAAAATATATAAAGTCATCGCAAGTACTTCTCTACTTGTTGTCCTTGATGATCCATGTAGACCATGAACACATTCCAATTCCTTCAATAGATTTAAAAAAATTGCTTGAGACATACGAAACATATTATGAAACCTCGTTGGATGACCATCTAGCAACTCTCCAATCCATTTGTCTCCTCTGTATGACGATATCATGCACGGTGCCTTGCAAATATATGTTTCATAATACTAATTTATAAAACATATTGCTGCAAGTATAGTCTTTTTAATATTTGCAATATCGGCTGACTCATTTCTATTCTCATTACATTACATTCCTGCATATAGTTTGCAATAAGTATTAATATCTTATTTATATAAACACCTCACATGCTATCAAAATTTACAACCACCAGAAAGTCTTTATCAGACTATCTTTAGTATAATAATAAAAAAATTTGCACAAACCTTACTCAAATAACATGCTGCTTAGAAATAAAAAACATTTTAGGCTAACTAATTTTTAAAAATTTACATATAGTTGGCATCCAGAAGGAGATCATGAGCATAACAACAAACTTCCCGTAAATCTCAACAAGAAAAGCAGATCTCCAGTTCGATGCATGAAGGAGCACATCAAAACCAATACTACATGAATGTTTTTGTAGTACTGCCAGAAAATGAAAATAATGGAGAAAATATATATGCAACTAAGGCGCTGAAGCTGCATTCTGTTTTATCGAATGGAATTTTATCAACGAACCTCAAGTCTTATTGAATAAGTTACCTTCACAGGATCTACTACATCAAATTTTATTTCATCACTTAACAAATACCACAATCTGTTTCAATCTCTTTTACGCAGAAAACAAATTTCCCTCCAAGACACCATTTGCTTGGTGGTTTCATGGAGAATCTTAATCAACAAACCTCGAGTAGATCAAATTAGTTACCATCATATGATCTGCAGCATAAAAAACAATTTCATCTCTAAACAAATAGCACAATCCTTTACAGCATGATTGGTTTGGTATGAATTGAGTTGACACTTGATAGATCTAAGCATCAAGAGTCATATCAATCTAATTTGACAAACAGTAAACTCCTCAGAAAGCAAGAACTAATACAAGAAAACTATTATGCCCAGCAGAATTAAGAACTACAATCATTGCTAAATGGTGATAGCAAGCTCCCCCTACACAGCAAGAATTCCATCCAGCAGAATCGCATAAACTTCTAGTAAATAAGAAAACTCAAAAGAACATTGAATCAAGGTACATTACTTTACGTTGAGTCGTGAACCCAATCATTTACACTCAAGTCCCTGCTAAGTGTTAACAAAAAATAGTACTAAAACAGTTCAGATATCTACATACTACAGAAGGTTCATTTTACAAAGATCAATAAAGAAAATACAAAGTCATTGATTGTTAGACTGTATGAAACTCTGATGTTGTTGTGTCTTGATTTCCACAGCAATAACGAAGATAAAGTGCTCGTCTTTCAGGGCAAATCGACATAAAAATTTCTCGTTTCGTTGGATCCTCGAGAAGCTTGGTAGAGAACAAATATAGTTGCATGTCTTCAAATATTTTAGTTGTTTGTTCAAGCACTTTAATGGCAGCAGAAATGGAGGATTTCTCGATTATTGACTTTGATGCATTAGTTTCTGAGGTAATGTTGGTACAATAATTGACAAGTTGTGTAATTTGACTTCGAAGAAATGTAGAACCATATATTCTTTTTCTTTTACCGATTGAAGTTGTAGATGCATGTCGTTTCAATTGACTACAATCACTAATGCTCGCATGATTTTGTGAAGGTTCATCAAGATTTTGTGAAGGTTCATCAAAAGAATCATTACCTATATCAATGTTTTCAGAATCTGCAGTAATATTTTCATTGTTAAGTCCTTGGCTTGGAGTCCATGCATGATCTCCGATAGCAACAACACCTAGGAACATCATATCAAGCTTATCTTCAAGCTCGGTATCAATGCTATAATATCTATTTTTTTTTGCATTTGGTACAACTTACAAAGATAAATATCATTTTAAATAAGTAAAAAGAAGAGTATGAAGGTTGAAAAATACAAATATATGTAAATTAATATTTACCTCTAATTTCTCTTTCCACCATTCATCCGGTGCGTCAATGGTTTTTTTCTTAGGATCCCAACCCAGTGCAGTGGATCCACGCTTCAATACTTTCCATAATTTCCAATCTTTTTTTAACTGATCCAATTTATTTTTTAACTGAACTTTATCACTCTCTTCCAGTTTTCTCATAAAAATTCTTAGTCCACCCTCTTTATTGAAGTGTGTAGTTGGTCGATTGCCAACTTCAATCTCGCTTAGACATAAATCACATAATATCATCTTTACATCTTTCTCCCATGTTGCGGATGGTTCGCCATCCTTTGGTTTACCCATTGAATTTCTTAATTGCTGTATTATAAATTAACAAATTATAAGAAGAGGAAATATACAAATCAATATAATTGATGTTTGTTGCTAGTAATTTAAAGAACAAGAGGCATCCATTACATAAAATACTGTGGATGTGCATGGGCAAGAATAACAAGAACCATTTTATAGCCTAATAAGAAGCCCAAAATTTTTGAAAATTAAGTACATAAATGAAAAAAAAGGTAGAATAGTTAATCCTATAGGTGTTACAATAACATGAACAAATTGATTTATTGTATAAAAATGTCATAAGCATTGTCACGACCCGGTCCGGTGAGCTCGCATGGGCGAGACGAGAACAAAGGTCGGACGTTAGGTTAAATTATCTATTCTCTAAATCTATCTCCATAATAATTTGAAAGATCTTCTAAACATCAAACTATGAAAACACATAAACGTAAAACTCAAACATATTCATCCTTACCTTTCTTTCGGAGCTCCTCTCCTACGGTATACGTTACCGCCTATTATATTCATTTTTGATTAATTTAAGTTTACCTGAAAATGTTAACAACTAACATTAAGCTAAAGCTAGGTAAGTAATACACAATTCTAAATGATAGTAATCAAGATAAACTGAACAATATGCTAAATGCTAATTTCATATGAACATAATATAAAAATGATTTCATACTAACATAACATTAAACATGTCATATCATAAAGCCACATTTTTCATTTCATTTCCTTATTCATATCATTATACCTAGCTTTCTCTTTTCGTATATAATACAGCCGTCACAAGAGCCACCGTCTAGTACCATAATGTACACCTTTACCATTTCCTTTTTCATATCCTTTATCATTTTATCGTGCACGAGTACAACGTCCCCAGCTAGTACCATCAGGGGGTGAGCTCTATCATTTCAGCATGCACATACAAGCATTTAAATAACATTCATATCATATCATATCTTTTCATCTTATTTCATATAACAAATAAACTCTATCAAATAAAGCTATAAAATATAACATATAATTTGCATGATCAACCATATTTGATAAGTGTAAAGAAGTATGATTGGTCTATCAATCATATAACATGTGAGAAACAAGAGACATTACTATAATTAAAGAACCATGTATACTTACAGAAGTTTAGAAAATGATTTCTCTTGCTAGCCCTTCTTCCTTCGATGTCACCACCATTAATCACCTATAAGTATAAATTTCATTTAAAAATCTACAAAATAATTTAAAACAAAATCTTTTTTTTTTTCTAAACTATTCTAGATTCTCTATTTCCCTCACTCTCTCCCTCTCTCTCTCATTAAAACTCAAAGCATACATATATTCTAAAAAAATCATTATTTTGTATAATTATATATTTTAACTAAAATAACACTTTACCTTAAACCTAAATAAATTTAAAATAAATTCTATTTTCGAAATAATATTAAAACCCTAAATTTGGAAAACATATTTTCATTAATATTATTATTTTTCATGCTTAAACTTCCCATAAATCAAATTAATATTTTTGGAAAACAAATTTTCAGATTTAAAATAATTAGAAAATAGGAAAATACATTTTATAAGAAAAAACTCAATTTCTTCTCTTAAAAACTATCTTAGGATCCTTAGGAACAACATTTACAAAGGTGCTTCCAAAAACTCCAACTTTAGAGAAAACCCTAATTTTAGAAACCCTAGAAATCTTTGGAGAAAAATACATTCTTATGTATAAAATTGTTTCCTAGATATTCCCTCTTAATTTCTTAAAGAAATTTCAATGATTCCACAAAACCCTAAAATTTCTTCCTTAGGAAAACTATGCGGGAAATGAAGAAATGCTTAAATAAATCATACCTTAGTCTTCTCCTTAGTCTCTTCTACAATTTCCCTCAAAGCTGACCGCCAGAAACCACCGCCGGAGCCGCCGCCCAAGCCTCCCGCCGCTCCTCTTCCACGCGCCTTCTCAACTCCTTCGGTTCGGCCGAATGAAAAGTGGGGAGGGGAGGTTCAGTTTTGTTATTTGAGAGAGATGGGTATGCCAAAAGACCTCTATGCCCTCACTTAAACAACCCATGCTTGAATAAACTTTAGGGGTATTATTAGAATTATGAGACTTCAATGAATTTTAATTACTAAATTAAGAAAAATTAAATACAAGTTATATATATATAATTTCTTAGAATTTTACATAGAATGTTTCAAAATTATTTCCATCGAAATCCGACAAACTTGAATTTTTCACTTTAAACTCGTCATGGCGCTTTGAAAAGCGTGCAAGGTCTAAAACGGCATTTTTCGGATTTTATAATTTTCCCCTCCTTACAAAACTTTTGTCCCCAAAATTTACACAACTTCTAGTTGCAAATAAACAAACAGCTTCCATTTCAATTATCATAAACTTCAATATTGAAATAGAACAAACTAAACATCTGAAATATCATAACAAAATAATCTGATCAATTCCAAAACATTTGACACAACATAATAAGATAAAATACTAAAACCAAAACACCAAAACATCAGGTTTATCATTACAAGTCCCTAAAAATAAACTATAAATCCATCTCAATTGTCATTGTCAGCATCTACAGATTCATCGGGCTCTTGCTGAGTCAAAGTGTAAACTTGCGGTCTGACATTCTGCCTTGATTGATTTTGCACTGAACCTGCAGCTGATGGTTCTATCATCTTGGATTTCCCATAATTCCTCTGTGAAGGTGCTTCAACTGATCTCATTTCTCCTAAAGTCTTCTGAGTCAAAGCAGGACAATATTTTGCTATGTGTCCAGGCTGATGACACGAAGGCTGATGACACCAATAGCAAGTGTTGGAACCAATCAGACATTCACCTTTATGTAATCTGCCATGTTTAGCACAAGGTTCAGTGACTTTACTTACAGTTGCACCACTGCCTCCACTAGAATTAAACTTGGGCTTCTTCCCACTACAAGAAAATCACCGATTTCCGGCGGCCTTTTCCAGCGGTAATTGAACCTTTTCCGGCGGTTTTGAGGTTTTTCGGCCGTTCATTTACCGCCAGAAAAAACGGCGTAGGAAAATAAATACCGGCGGTTTTTACCGATGGCGAATTATTCCGGCGGCTCTCCGGCGGTCATAAACCGCTGGCCAGATTAAAAAAAAAAAAAAAACTAGTCGTGACCGCGCACACCCAGCCCCAGAGCTTCTCCCGCTGCCGGCGATTCGTCCCGCTCCTGGCTCCCGCTGCCGGCGATGAGCTCTCCGCCCAAGAGCCGTTTCCCGCGCGTGTACGTGCGCCCGCGGCTGCAAGCGCTGAGGCTCGAACGGGAGACCTGTTGGAGTAAACCCCTGCTATCAACCGAATTGCCAATGGTCAAAATACGATTTTATTCTCAATAGTTTTTATTTAAACTATATTCTAACCGTAAATAAATAAAATTTTAATTATTAAAAAAATGAACTAATTAATTTAAAATAAAAAAATAATATTTAATATAATATAAAAATTAACTAACTAATTAATTTAAAAATGAATATTAATTAAATAGTTAATATAACTTTTAATAATTATTTGTTAAATCATTTAAATAGTTTAAAATTTATTATTATTTTTTAATGATACTTTAGATATTGGGGCATCTCCTACAAACTTGTCATTCCTTATGGATCATTTCGTTGTCTCCCAAACGGGAGACATTTGAAGTGAGGGAATCAGTGCATGCTGGGCTTATGACGTGCTTGTGTACTTACCGACAATTCTTGACATTACAATACCACTGGTAGATATCATTGGATTTTTTTTTTCTTCATTTTGGTGTAAACCTGAAACTTGTATCTATCATTCTCCTTTTTTTCATAGAAAATTTGAAGGTTGTGTTTGATTACACCCAATTATGAAAATTTCTTCTTTTTACAGTCGATTTGATGCATCTGGATAGTCTTATACTATAAGGAATTATTGTTGGGATTTGTTGATTAGAGCTTCGGTAGGGATGTCTATTCAACTCTGAGAATCAAATGTCAAACCCACAACCCTTTTGGCTCAGCTGCAAAAGCTTGTTAAGCTAATAGAGACTGTCATTGGTCCATTGCTTTATGTTGGATGGACAAAATAATAGTGATTTATTTTTTATAAATGTAGAGTTTGGATATCCCTTCCGTCTTAGCTTTATGCTTAAACAGATTTGTCGAAGGAATTTGCTTGAATTGTCTTTGTTGACTTGCAATGAGCAATGCACTTTCTATTTCATGCTTTTTGCTTTAAGTAGTTTTATGAAGTATAAATGCTAGTGACTCAGCCCCCGAGCCTTGTGTTAGCGTAATGGTAAATGATCCTTGATTTAGTGCTTAGTACAAGATAGACATATTGCTATATTGTAGGGGGATTTTCATAATAATCAAGAAATGCATTATTGTGGTACAATAGAGTTAGTAAAAAATCTAACAAATATGCTGCTAGCATATATAAAGAGAGTATTTTGTTATAAGGGGGATTTTAGGTATAATATTTGTTACGACCCGGCCCAGTGAGCTCGCATGCGCGAGACAGGAACAAAGGTCGGACGGTAGGTTAAATTATCTAAACTCTCTAAATCTATCTCCATAATAATTTGAAAGAGTCTCTAAAATATCAAATTTGAAAACATACGAACATAAAACTCAAACAGATTCATAATTACCTTTTCTCAGGAGCTCCTCTCCGACGATAAACACTGCCACCACTTTTACTCATTTTTTATTAATTTAAGCTTACCTGAAAATGTTAACAACTAACATTAAGCTAAAGCTCAGTAAGTAATACACAATTCTAAACTACAGTAATCAAGATAAACTGAACAATATGCTAAATGCCAATTTCATATGAACATAACATAAAAATGATTTCATACTAACATAACATTAAACATATCATATCATAAAGCCATATTTTTCATTTCATTTCCATATTCATATCATTATACTTAGCTTTCTCTTTTCGTATATAATACAATCGTCACCGGAGCCACCGTCTAGTACCATAAAGGTACTCCTTTAACATTTCCTTTTTCATATCCTTTACCATTTTATCGTGCATGAGTACAGCGTCCCCAACTAGTACCATCAGGGGGTGAGCTTCATTATTTTAGCATGCACATACAAGCATTTAATCATATCTTTTCATCTTATTTCATTTAACATATAAACTATCATATAAGGCCATAAAATATAACATGTAATTTGCATGATCAACCACATTTGATAAGAGTAAAGAAGCATGATTGGTCTATCAAATCACATGTGAGAAATAAGAGGCATTACTATAATTAAAGAACCATCTATACTTACAGAAGTTTGGAAATTGATTTCTCTTGCTAGCCCTTCTTTCTTCGATGACACCACGATTAATCATCTATAAGTATAAATTTCATTTGAAAATCTAAAAAATAATTTAAAACAAAATCTTCTTTTTCTAAACTATTCTAGATTCTCTCTTTCCCTCTCTCTCTCTCTCATTAAAACTCCAAGCATACATATATTCTAAAAAAATCATTATTTTGTATAATTATATATTTTAACTAAACTAACACTTTACCCTAAACCTAAATTAATTTAAAATAAATTCTATTTTTGGAATTACCTTAAAGTCCTAAATTTGGAAAACATATTTTCATTAATATTATTATTTTTGCATGCTTAAACTTCCCATAAATCAAATTAATATTTTTGGAAAACAAATTTTTCGATTTAAAATAATTAGGAAATAGGAAAATACATTTTGTAAGAAAAAACTCAATTTCTTCTCTTAAAAACTATCTTAGGACCCTTAGGAACAATATTTACAAAGGTGCTTCCAAAAACTCTAACTTTAGAGAAAACCCTAATTTTAGAAACCCTAGAAATCTTTGGAGAAAAATACATTCTTATGTATAAACTTGCTTCCTAGATATTCCCTCTTAATTTCTTAAAGAAATTTCAATGATTCCACAAAACTCTAAAATTTCTTCCTTAAGAAAACTATGCGGGAAATGAAGAAATGCTTAAATAAATCATACCTTAGTCTTCTCCTTAGTTTCCTCTATAATTTCCCTCAAAGCCGTCCGTCGGAAACCACCACCGGAGCCGTCGCCCAAGCCTCCCGTCGCTCCTCTTCCGCGCGCCTTCTCCCCTTTTCACGAACTCCTTCGGTTTGGCCAAATGAAACGTGGGGAGGGGAGGTTTGATTTTGTTATTTGAGAGAGATGGGTATGCCAAAAGACCTCTATGCCCTCACTTAAACAACCCATGCTTGAATAAATATTGGGGGTATTATTAGAATTATGAGAATTCAATGAATTTTAATTCCTAAATTCAGCAAAATTAAATAAAAGTTTTATATATCAAATTTCATAGAATTTTGCGTAGAATGTTTCAAAATTATTTCCATCGAAATTCGAAAAACTTGAATTTTTCACTTAAAACTTGTCGCGGTGCTTTGAAAAGCGTGCGAGGTCTAAAACATCATTTTTTTGGGTTTTACAAGCATCAAGTTTTTTATGTATGTTTTTGAAAAGTATAAAGTGAACTATTAATGAATGTATTACTAACCAAACAAGTTAAGTTGTTTTAGAATTACAACCTTTTAAAAATGATTTGTAATCCTTGTACAACATTTTGAACCATTAAAATTATAATTCCTTGTGATTTTGTTTGCATCCAACCATGGCCTTAAAAGGTTTATTGTACGAGCATTTATCTTGAAAGAGAAAATTTTGCATTACGAAGAGCTTAGTAGATGTAAATTGAATTCAGTAAATGAACACCAAGTATACAAGCATAAAATTTGTGTAGCATTTGCCTGTTAATACTTCAAAGTTTTAGATAATTTTTAAAAAAACAGGTATGTCGTTGAAAAGGAAATGGCATTCAGTAAAGGTCAATGCATTGGATAAGCAAATAGTAACTTCAAAAATTTTCCTTAAACCCTTCGACTTCTCTTTGAAGGGTTGAACACAATAATGACATTAGAGCAAACCGGAAAAACGAATAAAAAAATTCAAAACAAATTTTAAGCAAAAACCTAAGAAAGCCGTAGAACAAAATTTAAATTCCAATTCACCAACAAATTGTAAATCAATAATTGGCACCATTGAGATGAGGGAATAGAGAAATGCCGTAACAAATCCGAGGGCAAAAGCAACTGGCAGCACAATGAGAATCAAATTAGGTTTTCAAATAAATCAATAGATCAAACCTCTTTCTCTGCACTGGTGAATCTACTTCAGCGGCCCTCCACTTATTTGATTCCGGCGATAGAAAACCTGATAACAAACAAACAATCAGAGAAATTGTTTGGTGCAAGAGGCTTTGCGCACAGCCAGCAGACGAGTGGCAACGCCCAAGCGGCGATATTTGGTGGAATTACCTCCGAATAATGACGTCAAGATTCGCGAGAAGATGGGATGGACCTTTAGCTCTTCAGCTAGTCTGGTTAGGAGGAGGGAGCAGGCGGAGAACCCGATAGAAGTAGGGGCTGGGTATGCAAATAATTCTGTAGAAAGCTTTGTCAAATAATGTCGGTGAAGCTCTATTTCACTCTCATCAAGTTCTTACAACTAGAAATTTGGAGAAATACCTGAACGATTTTAATGTAATAAAGGAATGAGCGTCGTGCTACAATGAGGAATAAATGGACGCAGAAGTTTTCCAGATGAGGAAGACGGGAACTATAAAGGTATTGACGTATTTGTTATACTTCCAAACAGCGGGAAGCACGTGAAAAGCATGCGAAAGTAGGGATGTTCTTTTGGATGGGAAAAGCAACCGCGGGACGTAGTAATTTTTAAAACGGAGCACCTTCGCTTAACCCCAAACGACCTCTCAGTTACGTTCGGTGAAGCACAGCAGGGAAAAATCCATCCCAAAAGAGGCCTAAGAGTTTGGGCAGGAATAACATAGTTTTCCTGCAGCCATTGCCGCCCCCTCACATCCCGTCTCTTTGGAGAACCGTGATGGCTGTCCAAGATGCTACAGCAGACCAATCCTACTGTCCTGATTCCTGAGAGGCCACTCCTGCTGTCCAAGACTATTCCAACTTAGCCAACTATTATCCTGTCGCCCAGCTTGCTATTTGGACTGCTGTTGGAAGTCTTTGTGTGCCAAAATGGGGGTTCCAACTATCACCTGCTGCTGTCCACAAGTTCCCAACTGCTGCCCATTTAGTTTGGTGGCCTATTCTTGCTGCCCTGTTGTCCAAGAAATCAATGATCACCTTCTTAAATATGTCAAAGCCTTGACGTTGCTTATTACTCTTCATCTAGTGCCTTGGTGATCAAACCAGAAGCTTCATATTATCTAATTATTTGGGTAAACTCTCCCCCAAATCATTAAACCTCTTAGTCACTTTTCAATTATGTTTTATAAATGATTCATGAAGATTCTCGTCACTCTCTCCGCAAAACCCTCTTAACTAGATAAGGTTGAGTGAGGAATCTCCTCGTAGTGACTAGTCTTATTGTTAGTGTATGGATTTCGTGTTGAAACCACTCATGCATGCAACATAGATTAAGTTGGCTATTTTTTAATCTTAACTTCTATACATGTGGTTTATTAGCCTAAGCTTGTCTTACCGCTCTTTGTGTTTTAATGCGTCATTTAAATTCAACATTAAGATATAATTATTTGTTCTAGGAATATTAAGTGTGCAAATTCCTTAAAGCAATTCGTCTATGCAATTATGTTTCACATCAGAGGGATTCACAAGGTTTCCCAAAGCGAAGTTTTCTTTTTTCTTCTTCAAGTTTTTGCACATCTGCTCTAGAGGCTTTTGAGAGAATATTAACAATATTGTGTCAAGGTTTTTTGCCTTTACCAGGAGGGTGAAAAATGATGATGATACCCTGTCTTTACTAGGAGGGTGAAAAAAAATGATGGTACTTTTCCTTCACCAGGAGGGAGAAGAAAAACGATAGTACTCTGCCTTCATTACTATGGTAAAAAAGGACAACAGCACGCTGCCTTAACTAGGATGGTGAAAAAGGACGTGACGGTACGCTGCCATCACTTGGAGAGTATAAAAGGCGTTAGTACTCTGCCGCACCGGGTTGGTGGAAGAGAGTTTGAAAGGGATTCTCCGCCTTACTGTGAGGATAAAGGGGAGTCACTACTGTTATAGTGCAATACCTAGAGGATTCTCCAAGGAGTGGATGTAGGTCAACTTTTACTGAACCACTATAAAATCTAGTGTTTTTCTTTTGTTATTTATTTTTCTTGCATTTTTATTTTCCATATCTTAAATTTCTGTGATTGAAAATCCTGTGATACTTGTTTCATTTAAAAAACTTTTGCATATTTTAGAATCAGTGATCATGAATTTCATAAAAAGGTTTTCAAATTATCCAAGAAGTTTAAATTTTAAAATAATTAATTCACTCCCCTCTTGGTTAACCTTGGAATAGTTATAAGAGGTCTAACGACCCTTATAAACTAATAAGTGGTATAAGAGACTATTTTTATAAGTAAAGTTTAGACTACTTTTTGAAACACGATCATGACTACTTTGAAAATCGGAATACTCCTAAATGATACTCGATCATTAGACCACCTTTATTTTATTACATTTCGTTAGATTTTTTGAAAACTCGCATGTGTACTTTTCTGCAATTCCTTGACTATTGCATGTGGATGTTAATATATGAAGGTTATACTAGACCTACTAGACTTGTTGATGGCATTAGAACTGAGACATCATTTACTGATTGGATATTTGAAGAAAAAGAATTAGCATGATTGAATACAAAATTCTTGAACAGTTTTTTCTGTGCTTTGAAATTAGAGGACTATATGTGTGTTTCTACCTGCAAAACTGAGAAAGAAATATGAGATAAACTTTGTATAATTTATGAAGAGACAAACAAGGTGAAATAATTTAGGTTAAATATTTTATTACATGACTATGAACTATTTCTGATAAAACTAAATGAGTCAATTTCTGATATGTATACACGATTTATATAGATTGTTACCTTATTGCATGCTTTAGATAGAGAACTCACAAATTCTAAAAATGTTAATAAAATTTTATGTTGGTTACATATTGCTTATGATGCAAAGATAATTGTCATAGCTGAGTCTAAAGACTTGAATATATATATTCTCTTGACAATCTTCTTGAATCACTGATTACTTACAATCAAGAAGTGAATCAAAGACAGATTGATGTAGGTGACAAGTGGACAGAAAAGACTTGAAAGTTGAGGATTCGGAGAGTAATCAGTCAATGCTTGAGGATGAAGGGACAAATGAGGTGAAATAATTTTAGTTAAATATTTTATTACATGACTAGGTACTTTTTTGGATGAAACTAAATGAGTCATTTTCTCATATGTATATACGATTTACATAGATTATTACTTCATTGCATGCTTTAGGAAGAGAACTCACAAATTCTAAAAATGTTAATAAAATTTTATTTTGTTGTCTATTGCTTATGATGTAAAGATAATTGTCATAGCTGAGTCTAAAGACTTGAATGTATGTTCTATTTGCAATATTCTTGAATCACTAATTTCTTACGAGCAAGTAGTGAATCAAAGATAGATTGATGTATGTGAAAAATGAAAAGAAAAGAAAATAGCCTTGAAAGTTGAGGATTCAGAGAGTGGTCAGTCAATGCCTAAGGATGAAGAATATATTGTATTGATGATAAGATAATTCAAAAGTTTCCTTAAGAGAAAGCAATGAAGACCTCAGCATCAGAACAAATGTTAGTTTAATAAGAATACAAAGATTTTTAATGAAGTTATTTGTTATGAATGCAAAAAGCCTGGGCATATAAAGACTTAATGCTCAAATTTTCAAAGCTAATCATAGGAATGATAAAGTTGAGGAGAAAACAAACATTAAAAAGGATAAGAGAAGGACGTAAAGAGCATTCTGGATTGACTTAGCTTAAGATTCTTCAGAAAAAGAGGCAGAAGAAGAGGTTACAAATTTGTGCTTAGTGGCAAACAAATTTGATCATTCTGATCAAGAGAAGTTATGTGGTCTATCTTATGATGAATTGTTTGAAGTTTTTGAGAAAATTCACAATGCATATATGAAACTCAAAAAATTGAGTGCTAATTTAAATATTGAGTATCAAAATTTATAAAAAAAGATATTGAAAATTTGAGAAAAGATCATGCAGACATAGATAACAATCACATGGCTTTGCTAGATGAATTTGATGATTTGAATAAGAAGCATGATTTATTGAAAACATCTTATAATGAACTTGAAAATGATTTTAAGATGTTTATGGTTGAATCAGATCAAAGAGTACCTAAATTAAAGGTTGAAAAATCAATTTTGAAAAATGCAAATTCATATCTTTAATAAAAATTGAAAGCTTTTAAAGAAAATAAGATACCACCCACAATGGAACAATTTTATAATCTTAATCAAAAGCTTAAAAATTCAAAACCAAGGAAAAGATATTACAACTTATATGGACTAGTAAATCATTTTTCTATTGTTAAATGTTATTCATGTGGCATGTTGGGTCTCATTTTTCACACTTATACTATTCATTATAAAACACATTTAGTGTGGAGGCCTAAGATGCACCAATTACAACATATCAAACATGCATATGAATTATTATTTTCAAGAGGAGAACCTAAATTTATTTGTGTTTCCAAGTCTAACGTTCAATAATTTTGTAGAATTGCTCTCATACAAGCCCCGTGAGAGCATTTGGTATATGAACATCGGATGTTCAAAATAAATGACTGAAGATGCGAATAAATTTATATTGCTGGAGGCCGGGACTAGAAGTAAGGTAACACTTAGAGATAACACCACTAAGAGAGTGGTAGGATCATGTATGATTGGTAGTACAAAGAATTTTCTAATTGAGAATGTCTTATTGGTAGAAGATTTGAAATATAATTTGTTGAATAATAGTCAGCTTTATGATAAGGGTTTAACATAAATTTTTTTCCTACAAGCTACATAATAAGCCAAAATGGAGTTGATGCATTGTATGCAGATAGAGTAAACAATGTTTACATGCTTAATTTAAATAGTGTTAAATCTTCTAATGCTTTTTGTCTAAAAACTATTATTGATGAATCTTGGTTATGCGTAGAATTCTTTATCATGCAAACATGAAAAATCTTAGGAAGATTACTCAGAAAGAATTGGTAAGAGTCATACCCAAATTAGAATTCACTAAAAATCATCTTTATGAAGCATGTTAATTAAGAAAATAAGTGAAATCCTCCTTTCATTTAATCAAAGATCTTAGTATTAGCAAACCCTTAGAAGTACTTCATATTGACCTATTTGGACCTTTTAGCACTGTAAATCTAGGAGGAAAAGTTTTTGGGTATGTAATTGTTGATGATTTTTTTAGATTCACTTGGATTATATTCTTATCACATAAAAGTGAATCATTTGATGAGTTTAAAATTTTTTCTATTTGGATTCATAGGAAGCTAGGTTATGAAATTATCACAATTCATAGTAATCATAGTGGAGAAATTGAAAATAAAAAATTTGAAGTCTTCTGTAAAGAGCAAGGAATAGATCACAACTTTTCAGCATCTAGGATCCCTCAACAAAATAAGATTGTAGAAAGAAAGAACATAACCTTGATAGAAGCAGCTAGAGACATGTTGGTTGAATATTCATTTTTTAAATATTTTTTGGCTGAAGTGGTTAATACAGCTTGTTATGTTCTAAATAGGGTGAACATCAGATCTAAATTGAATAAGACATCCTATGAGCTTCTTAAGGGTAAGAAACCAAACCTCTCGCATCAACATGTCTTTGGATGTAAAGTGTTCATTCATAACACTGGTAAAATTCTTTTAGGAAAATTTGATCCTAAATCTAATGAGAGAATTTTTCTAGGATATTCGAGTGTTAGGAAATCCTATAGAATTTTTAACAAAAGGACATTGGTTGTAGATGAGACCACACATGTAGTTTTTAATGAATATGATATTTTTGGAGAATCTAGGTTGGAAGAAGAGAATGTTGAAGAGATTTCCTAAGGAATTGAAAATTCAAATCTTGACGAAAAGATGGAAATGGAAAATTCAAATGCCGAGAGAATGAAAATATTATATGAGTTATCATAAAGAGCTGATTTTAGGAGACCCGAGTAAACGTGTTAAATTAGGCATGGACTTAACAATGGAGTGAACCACTCAGTATTTATTTTAATGATTGAACCCACTAATGTAAATCAAACACTTTATGATGAATTTTGGATTCTAGCAATACAGGAAAAATTGAATCAATTTGTTAGAAATGATGTTTGGGAATTTGTAGAAAGACCTAAAAATCAAAGTGTTGTTAGAACTAAGTGGGTTTTCAAAAATAAGATGAATGATTCAGGTTTAGTGGTTAATTGGTAGCTAAGGGTACAATCAAATAATACAAGTGTCATTTATATTTTAAAGAATCCAATTCAACATTCCAGGATTAAACATATAGACATTAGGCATCAATTTATTAGGGATCATATTATGAAAGGGGAAATTGAGCTACAACATATAGCAACTAAAAATTAACTTACAGACATTTTCACAAAATCACTAGTTTTTGAAACTTTCAGTACTTTAAGAACTACATTGGGTGTTATTGACATTCATGCCTAACAATTGTAATTTTGCAAATTGTGCTTGTGGTGTATTTCCTTTGTGTTTATGATTGTGTTTTGTTCTTTGCTGTGATTTTGTTTTCAATTGATGTATCTCTATCTGTTCTTTTCGATTGATCTTTTCATTGTCTTTTTTTTTGTGTGGTGTAGATCTTGAAAAAGTAACCTCAAAGAAATATTTCAGACTTGTTGTGTGATAGAAAAGTCCCCCTCAAACTTAAGGGAAAATTCTATAAGATGGTAGTTAGACCTGTAATGCTTTGTGGAGCAGAATGTTGGCCATTAAAAGAGAAGCATAATATTGATTTAAAACAAACACATAAAACGGTTGCATTCTTTTAACCCGATTAAGAGAGTAAATGATATTTCTGTCTTAGATTTAAACGAGATTTAAGGTTGCATATCTCTAATAATTGATTTCACAACTATATAGGAACATTTGTTTTAACATTCAAATGACTATTCAAGAAGAGAGATATTAGATGTATAACAGATTATTATCGGGTCAAAGAGGATTGACAGATGAATTTATAAAGGGAGTTGAGACTTTTATTCAAGTTGTATCTCAACTACCTTCCTTTAAGTTCGATGGAATGTTTAGATGTCCATATTCTAAGCACAAAAATCAAGCATTCCTTAAGCCCGATGATGTGAATGTTAATTTATATTATAGGAGATTTGTTCCAGACTATTGGATTTGGATCTCACATGGCGAGTATGAGCCACACAGAGATACTTATGCCGGTCCATCCATAGCTTTTGAAACATTTGATAAAGATCAAATGACTAGATCATATGAAGAACTTATTTTTGATATAGCATGTCCTAATTTAAGGGTTAGTGTTGAAGAGCTATCAAATATAGAAATCAAAAAATTCTTTGAGTTACTACATGCAGCTCAAAAACTAATTTGAGATATTTGCAAAACTCATTCACAATTATCGATTGCTATGAGGATGCTAAGTATCAAAACTAAATATAATATTCATCATGATTGTTTCAATGACTTCATTAGTCTTCTTAGAGAAACAAGTCCAATAGATAATTTAATCCCCTTACATTTGTATCAAACAAAAAAATTAATATCCATGTTGGATCTCACTACTATAAAAATTTATTGTTGTATCAATGGATGTATGTTATACTATAAGGTTGATGCAATAGAAGATTATTATTGTACCTGCAATGTGCCACGATTTAAACCAAACTCAGGAAAATAAGAACGTCAAAAAAAAAGATGTTCCATATTACCATTTATTTTATTTACCGACCATTCCAAGACTTTAGCGGCTCTATGCATCAATAAGTTTAGCAGGTCATATGAGATGGCATAAGGAGAAATTAGCAAACAGTACTGTTATTTCTTATCCATCAAATGCTGAAGCATTAAAATATTTTGATCGAATACGTGCTTTATTTGTTGCTGAGCCACGCAACATAAGATTGAGATTATGTGCTGATGGTTTTACTCCATATAGTCAATCAGCTTCACCATACTCTTATTGGGTAGTTATACTAACACCATATAATCTTCCACCAGATATGTGTATGATTGTACATATTCTTAACACTTATAGTACCTGGACCATATAATCCAAAAGAAAAAATTGATATTTTTTTTGCAACTATTAATTGATGATCTCAAGTTTTTATAGGAAGAAGATGTCCTCATATATGACATCTCAACTTTACTCCTTAGATCTGTATTTCTTTCAATCATTGGCGATTTTCTAACTTATAGTATATTGTCTGGTTGGAGCACAACAAGAAAATTAACTTGCCCTTACTACATGGAGAATACTAAAGCTTTCATACTAAAACATGGAAGAAAAAATATTTGGTTTGATTGACATCTTATTTTCCTACCTGTTAATCATCCATTTAGGCTAAATAATGAAGCATTCATTAAAAACAAAGCTAAGAGGTCACCTCCTCCACCCAGATTAAGTGGTGATGACATACTATAGAGACTTTTTAACTTTTCATTAATTATTAATTTTTTAACATTATCAGAGTGTAAATTTTGGGGATATGATGTTCAACATAATTGAATTAAAAAAATATTTTATGGATATTATCATATTGGAGGAAAAATTTGATAATGCATAATATGGATGTTATGTACATTCAGAAGAACTTCCTAGATAATACTTTTAATACAATTATGGATGTTAAAGTTAAAAGCAAGGATAATGTCAAAATTAGAATGGACATTAAAAATTACTAACGACGAAGAAATCTAGAGTTAATAACAACCAGCGATGGCAAAATAATAAAGTCTAAAGCACCTTATTCTTTCACATTAGAGCAAAAAAGATAAATATATTAGTGGTTTAAAGGTTTAAAAATGACTGATGGCTATGGGTCAAACTTAAGCCGATGTGTAGACCTTAAATCTATTAGGTTATTTGGACTAAAGAGTAATGATTGTCACATAATTATGGAGGCTCTCCTTTCGATCATAGTATGTATGTTACTAGATTACATATTGAATCTGTTGACTGTGCTTAGCATTTTTTTTGAAGATTTATACTCATCTAAACTAAGCTAAGATGCTTTATGAAGGAGCAAGAAGAACATACCAATCATCCTATATAAGTTAGAAAAAAAATTTCACTGGGATTTTTTGATTCTATGGAACATCTTCTAGTCCATTTACCTTACGAAGCTAGAGTTGGTGGACCTATATAATATCATTGAATGTACCCTTTTGAGAGATAAAACATGTTTTTATTAAGTTATCTTAAATATTTTTTATGGTTACTAATAATTGTAATCGTTTAATAGATATTTATATAAGTTGAAAAAATATGTTAAGAATAAAACATGATAAAAAAGATTGATATGTGAAGCATATTTGTCTCAAAAAACCACTCACTTCTCGCCCACTACTTTGAGCCCTATGTAAGGAGTACAAGAACAAAGATTGGTTATAATATGGACTTCGATGTAGAAGAACAATCACAGACTACACTATCAATCTTTAGAAGTCATGAAAAACTATGTTACAAATGTGTTGAAAGATTCCTCAACAATTTAGAAATCAAAACAACAACTTTATATGCGTTACTGAAGTGTAAAGAAGTCCAACTACTCTTAGAGTAAGTTATTCCATAATGTACAAGAGTAATGTTTATTTGAAATACTAAAGTCTTATTTGGATGAATTGGCATAAGGTATTTTGTAAGCAATTTGCCTCTAATAGATATTATGGATGTTGAGCAACTTGTTGCAAATTAAGTCTCATCTTAGTTTAGATCTTATGTGAGTCCTTAAATTTTAAATTTTTTATTTGAATTACATCTTATTTAATACTAAAAATCCTAACATTTTAAAAGTTTATTAGGTACATAACCTTGATAATAAGTATTTCGATAAAGGTAAGAAAGCACTAGCGTGGGGCCTAATACGAAAAGTAAACACCTGACTAATATATATATATATATAGTGAATGGGTTCAAATTTCATTCTAAGTCATAGAGTGAAGGAAGACAAATGAAAAATTATGGAGTATGTCTTAGAGGGAATACTCACGAAGAAGATAAGTGTGATTATTATGATATTTTGAATGAGGTTCTTGAGCTAGAGTACCCAGGTGAAGATGAGAACTTTGTATAGTTATTTAAATATCAATTGTATGATCCAGTATAGAATAAAGGCATAAGGATTTATCCTGTGTATGATTTAGTAGACATAAAATAAAGTAGAAGATACAAGAAGTTTGATCTATTTATGTTAGCAAGTCAAGCTGTTCAAGTTTATTTCAGCAAATATTCTAGTGGTCATAGGGATAAATAAGATTAGTTAGCTATCATAAAAACAAAAGCACGGGGGATAATTAATCAATAATACATCATAGTAACTGCACATCAAGAGGATGAGATGTCAAATTATAGATCTGTTGAGATTGATGAGATGTCAACTACAGCATATAATATTAAAATATAATTAGAAGATATGAATAGTTCAACAAGTTCATCAAGTGAGAATAAGGATGAAAATGAAGATATCCTGTAGAGTAATGAAAATATTTATAATTCTAAATAGTTCTTGTAATTTAAGTGACTAAATTTATTGTAATGTATGTTGAGATAATTGCTACTTAGTTTTTGCATGTTTGATATTCTTGTAACTTGTATGTTTTTGATGATTTCAAATATTATTGATTTGATTATTATTTCTTCTAACATATTGTAGAAGAATTATTTTTCTCTTGTGTGTACTAACATTTCGGGAAATCATACTTCGGATTATTGAAGATTTCAAATCAAGATCAGTTTAGATTTTATTGTAATTAAAGTCTGTATTTTCTAGTTTATTGAGTCTGAGAGAGTGTGGGTATAATTAAGTAACTAAGTACACACACACACCAGGGGAGAGTTTAAAATTCATATATTTTAAACTGATCGTACAGTACGATATCAGTTCGTACGGGATGATCTGATCAGTTATTTTCCCCAAGGAGCAGTTGAACAAATAGAAATAAAAATAAATTTCTATGTATGGATCGTATGGAATTATATTAATGTTTGTACCAGGATGAACGTCTCTATTTTAATCTTGAACGAAGATCGTACGAGATGATCTGATCAGTTATTTTCCCCAACAAGTAGTTAAACGAACATAAATGAAAATAATTTTCTAAGTATAGATCACACGAGATGATATTAATATTCATACCAGGACAAACGTCTTTATTTTGTCCTTAAACGAAGATCGTATGGGATGATATTAATGTTCATACTAGGAATAACGTCTCTATTTTGTCCTTGAATGAAGATTGTACAGGATGATATTAATGTTCATACCAGGACGAACGTTTCTATTTTAACCTTGAACAAAGATCGTACAAAATGATATTAAATTTTATATAGGGACGAACACCTCTATTTTGACCTTGAACGAAGATCATACGGGATGATTTTTATTTTCATACAGGGATGAATGCCTCTGTTCTATTCTCTCATATTTCATCATAACGTTTCGTACATGCAAAATTAAATTTTCTAACTATTCGTCCCAGACGAACCCAATCATACCGGATGATGATCACATACGAAATGATTTCATATTGATTCACAATAGGTTTGTACGCAACAGTATTTGAACTGTTCATACATACAAATATACGATCATACAATATGATCATATATGCTCAAAATTGAATATTTCAGTTTTCTGGATGGTTTTTTATATCTTTTGTATAAAAGGTCCATTAAAGACTGACTTAAAAATCTTTTATCATATGTTCTTCATGATTTGTAAAGGGCTATTGATGGAGACAGTGTAAGAGAGTATTTGGGAGAGATTTCTTGCTTTTAGAGTGTGAAGGGTTCAAAAGATTACTCAAAGGTAAGGATCTCTATGTGTGTTTTATATTTTTCACTCTTCTTTTTATCTTTCTAGATTGCTCGTGAGAAGATCTTTGAAGCAGATCCGGTTCTCTGCCGACACTTGGAGGGTGTGAACAGTCGAAGGTACTCTGCCTATACTTGGAGAGTGTGGAAGGATGAAGGTACTCTGCCTATACTTGGATGGTGTGAAAGGATGAAGGTACTCTGCCTATACTCAGAGAGTGTGAAAGGATAAAGGTACTCTACCTACACTTGGAGAATGTGAAAGGACAAAGGTACTCTTCCTACACTTAAATGCTGTGATATGATCAAGGTATTATGCCTACACTTGGAGGGTGTGAAATGACAACGGTTCTCTACCACACCAGGGATTGGTGGAAGAGAGTTTTGTAAAGGCTTCTCCGTCTTGCTGTCGGGGCAAAAGGAGAGTCACTTTGGTTATAGTTCAATACCTGAAGTGGAAGGCTTCAGGGAGTGGATGTAGGTAGTGTTTGACCAAGCCACTATAAATCTGTGTCTTTTATTTTTTTGTTGCTTACTTACTACAAGTTATTAATTCTGTGGTTGAAAAGTTATTTTGAAAACTTTAATTAACTTGCTTCGTATATTAATCGGTTTCAAATTTTAAAATCCAAGAAGTAATTTTTTAAATTATTAATTCACCCCCCCCCCCTCTTGGTTAGTCTTGGGACATCAGTTTAGGTTTAACAACCTAATTGAGATTCAACAAGAATCAATAAGTGATATCAGAGCTTTGTTTCAAAATCATAAGTTTAGACTACTTTTTTATTAATGAGTATGGCTCCTTTTGGAAACCAGAACACACCTGAATGGTATTCGATCACTAAACCTCCTTTATTTGATAACATCCCTTTTGATTTTTGGATAACATGCATGTCTACATTTCTACGGTCACTAGATTATCGTATGTGGATTTTAGTACAAGAAGTTTATATAAAACCAACTAGATTAGTTGATGGTATTAGATTTGAAACACCGTTTACCAAATGGATTATAGAACAACATGACTTAGCACAGTTAAATACAAAATATTTAAATAGTTTCTTTTGTGCGCTTAAGTCAGAAGACTACATGCGGGTTTTCACTTGCAAAAGTGGAAAGGACATATGGGATAGAATTTGTATCACTTATGAATGGACTAACGAAGTAAAGCAATCTAGACTAAACATCTTATTACATGATTATAAATTATTTCGCATGAAACCCAATGAATCTATTTCTGACATATACACGATTCACTCAGATAGTCACTTCTTTGCATGCGTTAGTTAGGGAACTAATGAATGCTAAAATGGTTAATAAGATTCTTCATTACTTGTCTAATGCATATGATGCTAAAATAATTATAATGATAGAGTTTAAAGATTTAAATGTTTACTCTATTGACAATCTTCTTGGATCATTAATTGCTTACGAGTAAGGAGTGAGTCAAAGAAAGATTAATACAGGAGAACAACAAAAGGAGAAGAACATTGCACTGAAAGTGGAGTTGGAGAGTGATCTATCAGAACCTGAGGATGAGGATGACATTGTCTTGATGACTAGAAAATTCAGAAGCATTCTTAAAAGGAAGCAGAGGAGACACCAGTAGTGGAAAAGAGGTAAATTTCATAAGAATGTCAAGGTTTCTAATGACATGATTTTCTATGAATGCAGGAAATCCAGACATATAAAATCTGATTGCCCAAACCTAAAAGCCACTCCCAACAAGGAGAAGGTATAGGAGAAACTAAATGTGAAGAACGACAATAAAAGATTCCAAAGAGCTTTTTGGTCAGACTCGGCTTCGGATTCGTTAGAAACTGAAAAGGAGGAGAAAGCCACTAACTTGTACTTAATGACCGATAATCTTGAATAGTTAGATCAAGAAGAGGTATGTGACTTAACCTATACTGAACTTTTAGAAGTTTCTGAAAGCATTGATGACGCATATAGGAAGCTAAAGAAAATGCATGCTAGTCTGAATTTAGAGTTATAAGAATTGCAAATGAGAACATGAAATTCTTAAGAAAGATCATGCATTGATAGATAACAATCACATGAGCTTACTTGATGAATTTGATAACTTGAATAAGAAGAATGAGATTTTAAATTCATCCTATATTAAATTTGAAAAAGAATTTAAAGATTTTAAGGATGAATCAAAGAGTAAAGAGCACAATTTAAATTATGATATTAATATCTTGAAATATTTAAATACAATTATGAAATTAAAAGTGCAAGCTCTCAAGAAAAATAGAAAACCCTCAACACTTAAAGATTTTACAAATCCTATTTTGAAGCCAATAGGAAAGTGGTTTGATCAAGTATGATTAGAAACTTGCGAAACTTTTTCATAGAAAATGCACTTCTTGTAGAAGGCTTAAAGTATAATCTGTTGAGTGTTAGCCAGCTATGTGATAAAGGATATAGTGTTAATTTTTTTCCTACTAGCTGCATATTAAGCCTAAATGGTAATGATATTTTGCATGGATTAAGAGTAAATAATGTTTATATACTAGATTTAAATTATATAAAAACTCCTAATGCTTTCTATTTGAAAACTATTTTTAATGAGTCATGGTTATGTTATAGGAGATTTTGTCACTCTAGCATGAAAAACCTTAGGAAAATTATCCAAAAGGATTTGGTTAGAGATATACCAAAATTAGACTTTATTAAGGATCACCTTAGCGATGCATGTCAATTAGGAAAACAGGTGAAGTCCACTTTTCACTCCAATAAGGATCTTAGAGCTAGTAAACCTTTGGAGATTTTACATATGTATCTTTTTGGACCAGTTAAAAATGTAAGTCTAGGAGGGAAGGTATACATATTTGTGATAGTAGACAATTTTTTAAGATTCACTTGGGTTAAATTCTTATATCATAAAAGGGAATCATTTGAGGAGTTTAGAGATTTTTTAATATAGATTCAGATGAAACTAGGATGTGAGATTCTAACAATCTAAATTGATCATGACGGTGAATTTGAAAATAAAAACTTCAAGGATTTTTGTAAAGAGAAATGAATTGATCATAATTTTTCTGCACCTAGAATCCCTCAGCAGGATGGGGTAATCAAAATAAAGAATAGAATATTAATAGAAGTCACTCGAGCCATATTGGCAAAATATTCACTTCATAAATATTTTTTGGCTGAAGCGGTTAACACTGCGTGCTATATTCTGAATAGGGTGAATATCATATCAAAATTAAATAAAACACCCTATAAGCTTCTTAAGGGAAGAGCACCTAATTTTTCACATTTGCATGTTTTTGGATGTAAGGTGTTCATTCATACTAATGGAAAATCTGCCTTAGGAAAATTTGATCCAAAATCATATGAAGCAATTTTTCTTGGATACTTTAGTGTTGAAAAATCTTATAGAGTATTTAATAAAAGAACTTAAGTAATTAAAGAAATCGCATATATTATCTTTGATGAATCTGGAATTTTGGAAGAGCTAATTTTGGAAGAAGATGAAATAAAAAATAACTCCCAAAGGATTGAGAAGGTAAATTTGAAAGAAAATTTAGAGTTAGAAAACATTTTCTTAGAGATTTGAAATTTTTTAAAAGCCACCCTAAGGAATTAATTTTAGGTGAACCTAGTGAGGGTGTTAGGACTAGGCGTGGACTAAGCAAAAAAGTTAATCATTCTACCTTTATTCCAATGAAATTTTCTAAAAACCACCCTAAGGAATTGAATTTAGGTGAACCTAGGGATCGTCTTCTAGGAGTGGAGATGACAACTTCCTATCTAGGGCTAATTGAGGAATATTTTATTAGGTTTGTTTCTGCCAAGATTATGCCCTCTAAAATTTTACTTCAAGAGGATATTCACTTTCAAGTGATGCCTCTTTTCACTACTACCCAATTTGCATTTATTCTGACCCTGATTCACTCCTATAACAAAAAAAACTTCTACTACTTTCTAGCCAACATGACCTTTAGTACTGATCAAAGTAGGATTAATTCTTATGTACTGAAAAGGAGGGTAAAATAACTAAGGATGATTTGGGAACCTTTTTATACTTAAGGACTCAAGGAATTAGAGCCCACACTTTGACTTCTACTTCTGATTTTGACTAGACTAAAATCGATAAAGTTATTAGAGTGATAGAACAAGTATGTCATTTTCCTAGGGTCAATACTTTGAACTAAAATGCGAGGATCATCCAGCATCTTCTAAGAACCTCCATAATTCCTAAAGCTGGTGACCGTATTAATATTACTCCTCTTCTATCCACTGTCACTTATCTTATCATGACTGGATAACCAATTGGTAAAGCCCAACTTATTATTGATTATATTCATGGGCTTTCTGAAATTGGATATGTCTCATATAAGAGGAAGAAGAATATTGATTTAGGACACCTAGTGACCTATATTCTAGAAAATAAGTACAATCTTGTTCATCCAGAAATCCCACTTGAAATGCCAATCTACTTCACTGAAGCTTCATTTCAGGCACTTTTTGGGAGAGATGATATAAGTGAGGATTATGAGGGAGAAGGGGGAGAACCTGCACCTGCTCGTGGACCTAACTTTTAGGAGATGGTCCATCATTTTGACAGACTAGAGAGTCACTTTGATCAAATTCAGACTCATCTAAATCAGCAGGACGCATAGTACCATCAGGATATAGGTTGAATTCAAGTTCAGCTTAACTCGGTGAACACCAATGTAGCTATGATGAATAACTATTTTTCTATCTTCAACCAGCCACCTCCTCTAGACCAGGGCTCCTCAGATATTTAGATGTTCTTCTTGAGTGTTATTTTCTGCCAATCTTTTGAGATATGATGTGATGACTTCTGTAGTTTCTCTGTGATTATCCTTTTTTTGTTTTTATGTTTGATGATTTATTGTGGTTGTATTCATATCATCTGAGTTTCATTGTATTACTTTTTAAAATTGATATCAATAAAAATGTTCTGTTTTGTTTTAGTTATTTTTTTTCTCTGTTTGAAGTGTTAAGTTTGTCTATATGATAATCTTGATTTAATGGATCTAAAAATATTATAAAATGAACTGCAATACATAAATTAATTTTATTAGGAAATTTAATTTTTCAAAAATTTAAGTTAATTTATAACTTGATTAAGTTAAGGATATCAATCTCATGTTCTTTTTAGACATACAAAATTTTAATATTATTATTACAATTTTGATGTCTTATTATTTATTTTATTTCACTTTTCAATATAATTATCTTTGTACTTAGAGAAGTTTGCTTTTAGATTATTAATTTTGGAAAGATCCATTTAAAAAATATATATATTTGAAAATGTACAATTGTACAAAAATTGAAAAAATACGCAATTGTTCACAAATTAAAAAGAGGCACAAAATTAGTTCAAATACAAAAAGATGCACAAAGTGTGACACAAAGTATTTGAAAAGATGTGCAATGTCACCAAAACAAGTGTATGTTCTTTCCTCTATCTTTTAATCTTTAAATTCAATTAAATCTAATGTTCAAATATATTTTGTATTAGAAATTGAGTTTAATTAATTCTCATTTCGTCACTTTTGCAATAATTCTCCTTATCTAATTATCTAGAATGTTTCATGACCTTGATATTTTTTTCTTGTCTATGTTATAGTTTAATTTTCTTATCTAATAAGAATAAGTTATAATAAACTGAGTTTAATTCATTCTTATTTAAGTAAACTATTATTACAATTTTGATGTCTTATTCTTGTCTATGTTATATTTCTTCGAAGATCATATCAAGTTGTTGGAAAGCTCTCAGGAATTTTTTAAGGTGGTAGGTAGGGGATGGATCTAACATTAATGTATTGAAGGATGTTTGAATTATGGACAATAGTTTACTTAAATGGCCAATCTTTGTTGGAATCTTTAATGATGAAAATTTGACTCTTGACTTCTTCATTGAAGATAAAAGGTGGGACATTGCAAAACTCAGTTTGTACTTAGGTGAAGAATGTGTGAGAGTGATTAGTGGAGTGCAAATTTTTTATTCATTGCTTGAAGATTGTATGGAATTAAAGCTTAAAATGACGGGTAAGTCTATCTCAGCTTTGTTAATGGAAGATGGCCTCAAAGAAGTGAAGGAAGTGGATCCGGTTTCATGGGTTCATAAGTTGAAATTAAATGCTTGGGTGGAACTTTTTATTTGGCGTCTTTGCAAAGATGCTTTTCCAACACAAGAGTTTCTTCATATGTGAAGGCTATCTGAAAATTACTTGTTTCCTATGGGATGTGGTGTGATTGAAGATGTCAATCATATTACTACTAAATGTTCAAGGCTTTGGAAGGTCATATGCACTTTGAATATGTTGCATTATATATGTTTGCAAGAAGCTTTGTTGCTTGTAGATGTGAATGCATTTGTTCATGTCTTGGTGTTGATCGTAGAAAATTGTAATATCCACTACATATTGGGTTCTTATTTGTTGCAAAAGTATTGTAGGTTGCAGGAATGCCCTGGCATCTTTCTTCATCACATCTCTTCTACTATTACTTTCAAGCACACTGCATTTCTTGTACATAACTGTTAGCGAGCTTGCATTATTCGTCATGTTTACATTCATTTCCTTATGATATGATCATCTATGATTCGCTTTGCATTGTTCGAAGGTTCCATGTCAAAGTCACCTGCATTCAAGTTGATAATGTCCAATACAAATTCAATGTCCATAAGCTTCTGTTTTGAGTTTGAATCTGTTGTGTTTCATTTGAGTTCAGGTTCTAGTTCAATGTACAAGTTCAGGTCCTCTTACCATTTTGTTTGGTTTAAATTTACAAGTCTTCGCAAGTTTAGTTCCTTGTAGTACAAACTTAGTTGATTGTTTAAAAGTTCCAAGTGTAAGTGATTATTCAAATTTAGATTCATCTGGATATGAGTTCATCAAGTTCATAAGCCCCACTTGATGTTATACAGTTTGAGCTCAAAGTACAAGTTCAAGTGTCCCCTACAGTCCAAGTCTTCAAGTTTAGATGCTTAGGTTCTTATTGCTTGAGTTTAGTCTGAGTTATTTACTAATTTGATTATGATCATGTTAAGTCCTTTATATTTGTTCACTTAAGTCCAAAGCAAGTACTCATTTGTTTAAAATTTGTTCACATGTAGGCCCAAATTTTGCTCAAGTCCACAGTGTATTTAGTCTGAATTTCGGCAGCCTCCCAACGTCTCCCCTGTTTAGGGGAAAATTTTGAGAGACTTTCCTTCCCCTAGTCGCTACTTGAGCGATTCGGGTAGGTGCCTAATGACACTGCGACCTCATTTTCTTTAATCCCCACTCGCTACGTGAGTGTTTAAGGGTCTTGGATATCAATTGAAATATTAATTAATTATAATATATAAATATAATTATTAAATATAATTACTTAATTTATTATTATAATTAATTAAATTATAATAAAGAATATAATAATATGAAAATCTTATGCCTCACTTGCCTCTATCTATGCCCTCCACTGCCTGTTACCGCGGCCCAATGGGTATAATTAAACTAGATTTAATGCTCTCAAACATTGGCGGTGAACTAGAAAAAGATTTCATTTTTATTCTGTTTTGTTTTAGTTTCCTGAAAGTGTTACATATTCTAAATTGTTTTATTTGTTGTAGTTGATTTACTTTTTATTCTAAATTGGTGTCTTATTATTTTTTTTTTATCTTTTGCTTTGTATTTTTGGAAAGTCATGTTTAACTTCATTCACATTGGACTGTATCATTCAGAGTGTCATGTATATGGAAGATGTGCAATTGGTACACAAGGTTTATTTCTCTATCTATTCAAATTTTATGTATGAATTGAGTTATAATTCTATCACTTTGCATAATTCTCCTATCTAATATCTAGAATGTTTCATTGATTATATTTTTCTTCTTGTGTTGGTTTATTTTCTATCTATAAGAATACGTTTATAAATCGAGTTTCAATTTCTTATAATATATTATTATTTTGTGTTATTCTTGTCTATGTTATATTTCTGTTGAAGCAATGTTGAGGAAGTCTCAGGAATTTTTTAGGGGTAGGTAAGGGATGGATCTAACATTATGTGATTGAAGGATGTTTGGATTATGGACAATAGTTTACTTAAATGGCCATCTTTGTGGGAATCTTTAATGATGATGACTTCTTGATGACAAGGGATAAATTGAACAATCAGTGTTGTACAACTTAGGTGAAGAAGTGTGGTAGAGTGATTAGTGGGAGTGCAAATTTTTTTATTCATTGCTTGGAAGATTGTATGGAATTAAAGCTTAAAATGACGGGTAATTCTATCTCAGCTTTGAATGGAAAGATGGCCTCAAGGAAGTGAAGGAAGTGGATCCGGTTTCCATGGGTTCATAAGTTGAAATTAAATGCTTGGGTGGGAACTTTTTATTTGGCGTCTTTGCAAAGATGCTTTTCCAACACAAGAGTTTTCTTCATATGTGAAGGCTCTGAAATCAAAATTGATCTTGTTCCTATGGGATGTGTGTGATTGAAGGATTCAATTCT
>NW_021320147.1:1521285-1529160 GCF_001605985.2 Dendrobium catenatum
TTTACTAATTATTAATTAATTAATTATAATTATAATTAATTAATAATTAACTATAATTAATTATAATTAATTATTATCAATCAAATAATTATAATTAATAATTAATTAGTATTTATTAATTAATTATAATTAGCTAATTAATTATTACTATAATTAAATAATTATTAGACATAATTAATAATAATTACAATAAATAAAAATAAAACAAAAAGAAATCTCTTTGTTTGGCAGATTCACGGGATTTGGCCGAGAATCGAGTGAGAGGTAGCAAGTTACCTTCAAACAGGCGAGCTTCTGTTCTTGCTTTCAACCCCATAGGAAGGGAAAGTCGGAGAGCAAAGTCGGGCAAGGGGGTAGAGAAGCACACAAGGAAGGCAGAAAGTTACTTCACAGCGAGCCGCTCCCGCTTAAGTCGAGAAGACTACATGCGGGGTTTCACATGCAAAGTGAAAGGACTATGGATAGAATTTGTATCACTTATTGAAACTAACGAAACTAAACGAAGTTAAAGCAATCAGACTAAACATTTAATTACATGATTATTAAATATTTCGCATGAAACCCAATGAAAGTCTATTTCTGAATATACACGATTCACTCAGATGTCCACTTCTTTATTGCATGCGTTAGTTAGAACTAATGAATGCTAAAATGGTTAATAAAGATCTTCATTACTTGGTCTAATGCATAGATTGCTAAATAATATAATGATAGAGTTTTAAAGATTTTAAATGCATTTACTCTATTGACAAATCTTCTTGATCATAATTGCTTACGAGTAAGGAGTGAGTCAAAGAAAGATTAAACAGGAGAACCAACAAAAGGAGAAGAACATTGCACTTGAAAGTGGAGTTGGAGAGTGATCTATAGAACCTGAGGATGAAGGATGACATTGTCTTGATGACTAGAAAATTCAGAAGCATTCTTAAAAGAAAGTCAGAGGAGACACCAGTATAGGAAAAGAGGTAATTTCATAAGAATAGTCAAGTTTCTAATGACATGATTTTCTATGAATGCAGGAAATCCGACATATAAAATCTGATTGCCCAAAACCATAAAAGCCACTTCGCAAACAAGGAGAAGGTATAGGAAAACTAAAATGGAAGAACGACAATAAAAGATTCCAAGGGCTTTTTGGTCAGACTCGGCTTCGGATTCGTTCAAACTGAAAAGGAGGGAAGCCACTACTTTTTACTTATATGCCGTAATCCATTGAATAGTTAGATCAAGAAGAGGTTGTGACTCCTACTACATTGAACTTTAGAGTTTCTTGAAAGCATTGAATGACGCATATAGGAAGCTAAAGAAAATGCGATGCTAGTCCTGAATTTAGAGTTATAAGATGCAAATGAGAACATGAAAGTTCTTAAGAAAGGATCATGCATGTTATAGATAACAAATCACATGAGCTTACTTGATGAAATTTGATAACTTGAATATAGAAGAATGAGATTTTTAATAATTCAATCCTATATTAAATTTTGAAAAAAGAATTTAAAGATTTTTAAGGATTGAATCAAAGAGTAAAGAGCACCATTTAAATTATGATATAATATCTTGAAATATTTAAATACAATTAGAAATTAAAAGTGGCAAGCTCTCAAGAAAAATATAGAAAACCTCAACACTTAAGATTTTACAAATCCTATTTTTGAAGCCAATAGGGAAAGTGGTTTGATCAAGTATGATTAGGAAAAGCTTGCGAAACTTTTCATAGAAAATGCACTTCTTGTAGAAGGCTAAGAGTATAATCTGTTGAGTGTAGCCAAGCTATGTGATAAGGATATAGTGTTTAATTTTTTTCCTACTAGCTGCATATTAAGGCCTAAATGGTAATGATATTTTGCATGGATTAAGAGTAAATAATGTTTATATACTAGATTTAATTATATAAAAACTCCTGAATGCTTTCCTATTTGGAAAACTATTTTAATTGAGTTCAATGGGTTATGTTAGTAGAGATTTTTGTCCACTCTAGCATGAAAAACCTTAGGAAAATTAATCCAAAAGGGATTTGGTTCGAGAGTATAACCAAAATTGAGACTTTAATAAGATCACGCTTAGCGATGCATGTCATTAGGGAAAACAGGTGAAGTCCACATTTTTCACTCCAATAAGGAATCTTAACGAGCTATAGTAAACCTTTGAGAATTTTTACATATGTATCCTTTTTTGGACCAGTTATAAAATGTAAGTCTAGGAGGGAAGGTATACATATTTGTGATAGTGATGGAATTTTTAAGATTCACTTGGTTAAATTTATATCATAAGAAGGGAATTCTTATTGAGGAGTTTTAGAAGATTTTTTAATATAAGATTTCAGAGTGATAACTATTGTGATAGTGAGTATTCTCTTTATTTAATACAATCTACAGGACAGATATGTGAGGTTGAAAATGAGATGAATAAAAACTCAAGGATATTATTTATGTAACAGAGAAATGAAATTGATCATAATTTTTCTGCACTTAGGAAATCCCTCAGCAGGATGGGGTAATCAAAAATAAAGAAATAGAAATATTATAGAAGTCACTCGAGCCATATTGGCAAATATTCACTTCATAAAATATTTTTGGCTGAAGCGGTTTAACATTGCCGGTGCTATATTCTGAAATAGGTGAATATCATATCCAAAATTAAGATAAACACCCTATAAGCTTCTTAAAGGGAAGAGCACCTAATTTTTCACATTTGCATGTTTTTGGATGTAAGGTGTTCATTCATACTAAATGCGAAAATCTGCCTTAGAAAAATTTTGATCCCAAGAAATCATATAAAGCAATTTTTTTCTTGGATACTTTTTAGTGTTGAAAAATCTTATAGAGTATTAATAATAAAGAACTTAAGTAATTAAAAGAAACCGCATATATGTATCTTTGATGAATCTGAGAATTTGGAAAGAGCTAATTTTGAGGAAAGAAGATGAACAAAAATAACCCCAAAAGGATTGAGAAGTAAATTTGAAAAGAAAATTTAGAGTTAGAAAACAATTTTCTAGAGATTGAAATTTTTTAAAAGCCACTCCTAAGAGAATTAAATTTTAGGTGAACCGAGTGAGGGTGTTTAGGACTAGCGTGGACTAAAGCAAAAAAGTACATCATTCTTACCTTTATTCCAATGAAATTTTCTAAAAACCACCCTTAAGGAATTGAATTAGGTGAACCCTAGGATCGTCCCTACTAGGAGTGGAGATGACAACTTCCTATCTAGGGCTAAATTGAGGAATATTTTATTAGGTTTGTTTCCTGCCAAGATTATGCCCTCTAAAATTTAAACTTCAAGAGGATATTCACTTTCCAGTGATTGCTCTTTTCACTACTAACCCATTTTGGCATTTATTCTGACCCTTTGATATTCACTCCTATAACAAAAAAAACCTTCTACTACTTTCTAGCCAACATGACTTTAGTACTGATCAAAGTAGGATTAATTCTTATGTACTGAAAAGGAGGGTAATAATAATAAGGATGATTTGGGAACTCCTTTTTATACTAAGGACTCAAGAAATTAGGAGCCCACACTTTTGACTTCTTACTTCTGATTTTGACTTAGACTAGAATCGATAAAGTTATTTAAGAGTGATAGAACAAGTATGTCATTTTTCCTTAGGGTCAATACTTTGAACTAAAATGTGGAGATCATCCCGCATTCTTCTAAGAACTCCATAAATTCCTTAAGCTGGTGACCGTATTAATTTAACTCCGCTTCTATCCACTGTCACTTAATCTTATCATGACTGGATAAACCAAAATTAAAGCCCAACTTATATGATTATATTCATGGGCTTTCTGAAATGGACATGTCTCCAATATAAGAGGAAGAATGAATATTGATTTTTAGGACACCTTATAACCTATATTCTAGAAAAATAAGTACAAATCTTGTTCACTCCAAAATCCACGTTGAAATGCAATGCTACTTCATGAAGCTTCATTGTCCAGCACTTTTTGGGAGAGATGATATAAAGTGAGATTATGAGGGAGAAGGGGGCAGAACTGCACCTGTCGGTGGACCTAACTTTTTAGGAGATGGTCCATCATTTGACAGCTAGAGAGTCATTTTGATCAAATTCAGACCAATCTAAATCGCAGGACGCATAAGTACCATCAGGATATAGGTTGAAATTCAAGTTCAGCTGTAACTCGGTGAAACACCAATGTACTAAGATGAATAACTATTTTTCTATCTTCAACCAGCCACCTTCTCTAGGGGAAACCCCAGGGCTCCTCAATGATTTAGAATGTTCTTCTTGAGTGTTATTTCTGCCAATCTTTGAAGATATGATGTGTATGACTTCTTGTAGGTTTCTCTGTGATATCCTTTTTTTTTTTATGTTTGATGAATTATGGTGGTGTATTCATATTCAATCTGAGATTTCAATTGTATTACTTTTTTAAAGTTCGATAATCAATAAAATGTTCTGTTTTGTTTTTAGTTTTTATTTTTTTTCTCTGTTGAATGCTAAGTTTGTCTATATGATAATCTGATTTTAAATGGATCTAAAAATATTCATAAAAATGAAACTGCAATACATAAATTAAATTTTATTTAGGGCAAATTTAATTTTTCAAAAATTTAAGTTAATTTATAACTCGATTAAGTTAAGGATATCAATTCTCATGTTCTTTTTAGACAGTTACAAAATTTTAATATTATTATTACAAACATTTGATTGCTTATTATTTATTTTATTTCACTTTTCAAAATGAAATTATCTTTTGGTACTTTAGGAGAAGGTTTGCTTTTTTAGACTTATTAATTTTGGAAAAGATCCATTTAAAAAAATATATATATTGAAAAATGTTCACAATGTAACAAAAATTTGAAAAAATACGTCAATTGTTCACAATAATTTAAAGAGGCACAAAAATTAGTTCAAATACAAAAAGATGCACAAAGTTGTGCACAACAAGTAATTTGAAAAAGATGTGCAATGTCACCAAAAACCAAGTGTATGTTCTTTCCTCCTATCTGTTTAATCTTTAATTCAATTAAATCTAATGTTCAAATATATTTTTGTATTAGAAATTGAGTTAATTATTCTCATTTCTTCACTTTGCAATAATTCTCCTTATCTTAATATCTAGAATGTTTCATGGACCTTATATTTGTTTTCTTGTCTATGTTTATAGGTTTATTTCTTATCTAATAAGAATAAGATTTTAATAAACTGATGTTTAATTTCATTCTTATAGCTAAATTTATTACAAATTTTGATGTGCTTAATTCTGTCTATGTTATATTCGTTCGAAGATCATATCAAGTTGTTGGAAGCTCTCCAGGAATTTTTTAAGGTGGTAGGTAGGGTGATGGAATCTAACATTAATGTATTGAAGGATGTTTTTGAGTATATGGACAATAGTTTTACTTAAATGGCCAATCTTTGTCTGGAATCTTTAAGATGGAAGAATTTGACTCTTTGACTTCTTCATGAAGATAAAAGGTTGGGACATTGCAAAACTCAGTTGTACTTAGGTGAAGAATGTGGTGAGAGTGATTAGTGGAGTGCAAATTTTTTATTCATTGCTGTGAAAGATTGTATGAAATTAAAGCTTAAAGATGACGGGTAAGTCTTATCTCAGCTTTGTTAATGGAAGATGGCCTCAAAGAAGTGAAGGAAGGAATCCCGGTTTTCCATGGGTTCATAAGTTGAGAAATTAAATGCTTGGGTGGAACTTTTTATTTGGCGTCTTTGCCAAAGATGCTTTTCCAACACAAGAGTTTCTTCATATGTGAAGGCTAATCTGAAAATTTACTTTTTCCTATGGATTGTGTGTGATTGAAGTGTTCAATCATGATTACTACAATGTTCAAGGCTTGGAAGGTCATATGCACTTTGAATATGTTTGCTTATATATGTTTGCAAGAAGCTTGTTGCTTGTAGATGTGAATGCATTTTCATGTCTTTGGTTGTGATCGTAGAAAATTGTAATATCCACTTACAATATTGGGTTCTTTATTTTGTTGCAAAAAGTAATTGTAGGTTGCAGGAATGCCCTGGCATCTTCTTCATCACATCTCTTCTACTATTATTCAAGCACACTGCATTCTTGACATAACCTGTTAAGCGAGCTTGCATTAAATTCGTCATGTTTACTATTCCCATTCCTTATGATATGACATCTATGATTCGCTTGCATTGTTTCGAAGGTTCCATGTCAACAGTTCCCCAAACCTGCTAATTCAAGTTGAATAATGTCCGAATACAAATTCAATTCCAAAGCTTCTGTTTTGAGTTTGAATCTGTTGTGTTTCATTTGAGTTCCAGGTTCTAGTTCAATGTACAAAGTTCAGTGTCCACCCTATACCATTTGGGTTTGGTTAAATTTACAAGTTCCTTCGCAAGTTTTAGGTTCCTTTGTAGTACAAACTTAGTTGATTGTTTAAAAGTTCCAAGTGTAAGGATTATTCAAATTAGATTCATCTGGATATGAGGTCATTCATCAAGTTCAAATTCAAGCCCCACTTGATGTTATACAGTTTGAGCTCCAAAGTACAAGTCAAGTGTCCCCTACAGTCCAATCTTCAAGTTTAGATGTTAGGTTCTTATTGCTTGAGTTTAGTCATGAGTATTTACTTAATTGATTATGATGCATGTTAAGTCCTTTATATTTGTCGATTAAGTCGCAAAGCAGAGTACTCATTTGTTTAAAAATTTGTTTCAACTATTAGGGCCCAAATTTTGCTCAAGTCCACAGTGTATTTTAGTCTTGAATTCGGCCAGCCTGCCAAACGTCTCACCTGTTTAGGGGAAAATTTTGAGAGACCTTTCTTCCCCTAGTCGCTACTGAGCGATTTCGGGTAGGGCCCAATGACACTGCGACCTCATTTTTCTTTAAATCCCCCACTCGCTACGTGAGTGTTTAAGGGGTCTTGGATATCAATTGAAAAGGAAAGCACAAGTATATTGTCCCCATTTATAGGCTAACTTAATTTCGTCCCCCTCACGCTAAATATGAGCGGTCCGGGATTTTCCCACTTCGCCAATAGAGCCATGCGATTCCCTCCCTATAATGACTTATGTGAGCCACAAGAGATTTGCTTGTTCGTCCAAAGCACTCGAGGAATAAGATTTTAGGGCGTATTGTCCGCCTCACGTAGCGTCGAACTACTTCGCTCCCCAAAATTGGCAACATGAGTGCTAAGGGGTTTTTCTAGTTCACCGCCAATGTTGAGAGCATAAAATCTGAGTTTATATTATACCTTGGGACCCGCGGACCAGCAGTGGAGGGCATAGATAGAGGCAAGTGAAGGCAAAGCATTATTATATTATATTCTTTATTATAATTTATATTAATTATAATAATAATTAAGTAATTATTATTAATATTATTTACTAATTTATTAATTAATTAATTATAATTATAATTAATAATAATTAAAACTATAATTAATTATATTAATATTATCAATCAAATAATTATAATTAATAATTAATTAGTATTTATTAATTAATATAATTAGCTAATTAATTATTACTATAATTAAATAATTATTAGACATAATTAAATAATTACAATAAATAAAAATAAAAAAAAAGAAATCTCTTTGTTGGCAGATTCACGGATTTGGCCGAGAATCGAGTGAAGAGGTAGCAAGTTACCTTCAAACAGGCGAGCTTCTTTCTTGCTTTCAACCCATAGGAAGGAAAGTCGGAGAGCAAAGTCGGGCAAGGGGTAGAGAAGCACACAAGGAAGGCAGAAAGTTACTTCAGCAGCGACGCTCCCCTTCCTTGTTTCGATCAAAATATTTTAACTTCTGATCCGACGGCGGAAAATCGAGAAGGTGCGAAGTCGAACATCTGCGGACTAGAGCCGAAGGAGCGCCCAAAACTGGAGAAAGTTACTTCTTAGATGGGGAGCCCCATTGTCGACC
>NW_021320147.1:1529260-1570529 GCF_001605985.2 Dendrobium catenatum
CCAATCAAAGTGTTGGAACTTTTGAATCGATAGGAAGGGGAGAGAGCGAGAGGGATCGCGCGAGAGAGAGAGAGAGAGCGAGAGCGGAAGGGAGGGATCGGAGAGCATGAGAGAGCGTGTGCTCTCTCATTTCTATAGTATTTAACGTGGTTTAGAGGCAAAAGTGCGAGGAATGTCGAAGACGTGCGAACAACGTGCGGCTGACTTCCTGCGACATGTGGCTCCCAGGTACAAAATATTTTTTCTTCTTTTTTTATTTTTTTTATTTTTGGTATTAGATACGGGTTAACAAATGCCCCCCAATAAATGTGATACGCGACTAGAGAGGACCACATTTGTTGCATGCTAATTGACCTTGTGGATCTTTAGAAATTTGTTCTAGGTGTCACACTAGGACCTCTTTTTAGTGGATCTCCAAGAATTTGTTTGGATGCCACACTAATATTTTTATTTAGTGGATCTCCAAAATTTTGTTTGGATGTCACACTAGTCTTCTTTGTCCATTACTCTTTTAGATTTATCCATAGATGGTTGATGCATTATCTTTGTAGATTGATGCTAGTGGATAGCATCCCCATTATTTGTTCTCCTTTAGCACCATTGTCACTTTAATTTATAGCATTTCCATATATGCTCAGCATTCTTCCATCATCTGGTCGTATCTTGATGAAGTTTTAAATATTTATTTGGGGATCTCAGCATGCTGCTCGATGTCGACCCAAATAAATATTTAAAATGTCCCTAGTCTTTAGGGACTAAGGGACATTTATAGATATCATCCAAGGTGCTCATTCTGCGGCTTTAGCCTGAGTCCTTATATTTTGATCTCTTCTAACCTGTGCTTTCTACTGTGGACATTGATGAAGGGTTATCTAATTTTTCTTTACTGACTTGTCAGAAATTTTGTATGACTTCTACCCTTTGCTTCTAGCTTTATCAGGCTTGATGAAGGGGTAGATGCCGGTTGTTGCAGATTTGGTTTCATGAATTATGGTTTTGATGATTGCAAATAATACGACTGCCTTTTTTCTACTGACATTTCAGGGCCAAGAGATCAGATGACAAATAGAACCAGCTCAAAGATTGGGTATATTAGGGTTGAGTCAGTTTGTAACTTTTCTTTTCCCTTTCTTGAGTTAATTGTAATCTTGGAAGTGTCTGATGCTAAGTAAACCTACACACACACACACTTGAGTGATTCTTTTCTTAACTGATTTAGAATTTTTATTTTTACTCACATCGTCCCGGACGATATTTATATCATCCTAGACGATCGGGTTTAAAACAGAAATCCTAATCAGGACTCCTAGTCAAGGTAGCCGTCATTAGGATATCGGCTTGGGCGATACATGTATCGGCCCGGGCGATACATGTATCAGCCAGGATGATATGCCCAAAACATAAAGAATTTGCTGTCATGATCTATTTAGGCATACTTTATTTTTGGATATTGGCAGGACGATCGTGTATCATCCTGGACGATTTGATATAATTATGCTTAAATTGATCAGACAATTAAGGAAAGCAATAAAGGATGATTGATATGATCACATCGTCCTAGACGATCAGTTCAAAAACCTTAGTTACTTCTGGACGATCAACATCGGCCAGATCATATTCAGGGCGATGTTCTGGACAATTTACCTTTGATTTGAACTAATCGACCGGGCCGATCGTGAGATCGTTCAGGATGATCAAGCTAATTTTGAATCGTCCATACCCCCATTCAGGGCGAAGTTCAGTATGATAGTCCACAATTTGTACTGATCGGCCAGGATGATATCCATATCGTCCTGGATGATAATGTCAAATACTGAAATTCTATTTAAAGGATCTGATTTTTCTCATGTATGAGACCTTGAGTGCTGTTGTCTTGACCTAAGAGAGCCTTGGGAGAAGGGGAGAGAGAGAGGGAGAGAGAGAGAGAGAGAGAGAGAGAGAGAGAGAGAGAGGAACTTGTGAGGGGGAGTTTGTGAGAGGGTTCACAAGGGTTACTCCAAGAAAGGTTCCAAGTCATCTTCTCCGATCTTTGTCCTTCATTCTTGGGAGGTTCTTGGGACGTCTACTTCAGCAAAAGGTCTGGGTTCTCTGTCTGCTTCAGAAGGAAGCAAAAGGAGTCAGTTCTCTTCCCGCTTCAGGAGGAAGCAAAAGGAGTTAGTTTTCTCTGCCGCACCGGGGTTGGTGAAAAGGATTTGGGTGTAAAGGCTTCTCCGCCTAGCTGTGGGAGCTGAAGGAGAGACACTTACTTAGTGCAATACCTAGAGGGCGCCTCCATGGAGTGGACGTAGGTCAAGTTGACCGAACCACTATAAACCCTTGTGTTCTTTGTTCTGCTTCCGCATTTTAATTTTCCGCAATTATTTTTCTGTGGTGATTTTGGTTTGTGCTTATTATGATTGATGATGAGAAAATATTTTAACATTACCAATCACCGCCCCCCCCCCCCCCACCCCCCCCCCGCGCCCTGGTTTAGGCCCTCGGCTAGTTCGTAAAGGCTTAACATCCCTAACAAAACTTTTAAAGTGGTATCAGAGCGGGATTCATAAAAGTGAGTTTGAAAAAACTATATTTGAATTTTGATCCCATGACTAACTTGAAGAATCGTAATACACCTGAAGGATATTCTAACACAACCTCCTTGTTTGACAATCTACTTTTGATTTTTGGAAAAAAACTCGCATGCTACTTTTTAAATCAACTGATTTATTGCATGTGGATGCTTATTAAAGAAGCATATTCTCCACCTTCTAATGAACTTAATGGAAATAAAACTGAAGTGCCTTTTACTGAATGGAACTTTTGATAAGAGAGATTTAGCTCAAGCTATAGCAAGTGTTTGAATTATTTTTTCTGTGCTTAAAATCTGAAGTACTACATGCATTCTACTTGCTCTACTGGAAAAAGGATTTTGGGCATAAGGTTATGTCATAACTATGAATGGAACCAATGAAGTTGAAACAATCTCGTTTTGAATATTCTCTATTGCATGATTTACGATACTTTTTGTATAAACCTTCTGAATCAATTTTGATATGTAGTACAAGGTTACTCAAATTTAACGTTTTTGCATGCGAGGAAAGAGAACTTCAAACTATTGAAAAAGTGAACAAAATTTTAAGATGCTTGCCTTCCTCTTTGATGCTTAAATATCACTGCAATCACTGAATCTAAGGATTTGAACACTTATTCGATTGATAACTTACTTGGCTCACTCATTGCTTACGAGCAAGGGGTGAATCAAAGAAATCTTGATGGAGGTGAGAAAAAAAAGGAGAAAACAATGACACTGAAGGCCAATAACACGGACTCTGACTCTTACGGGTCTGAAAGCGATGACTTTGCTTTAATCACAAGGCAATTCAAAAGCTTTCTAATGAAGAAACAAAAGTATCATTAAAACTGGAGTAAATGTAAGGGAAATAAAAATTTTAAGAGTTCTAATGACATGGTTTATTTTGAATGCAGGAAACCTGGACATGTGAAAGCTGATTGCCTTACACTCAAGGCTCACTCAGGCAAAGAAAAGGGTGAGGAGAAACCCAAGTTTAGGAAGGACAAAAAGAGACTTCAAAAAGCCTTTTGGGCGGATTCTGCATCTGATTCAACATAGAATGAACCTGAAGTTGAAATAATAAACTTGTGCTTAATAGCAGATGATCATCTTGATCAAGAAGAGGTATGTGAACTATCCTACGACCAACTCCTTAAAGTTTCTGAAAAAATTCATGCATCATATAGGAAACTTAAGAAAACACATGCTAGCTTGAAATTGTAATTTTTGAATTTACAAAAAGAGCATGAAATTTTGACTAAAGATCACTCAACAATTGATTCAAATCATATGGCTCTACTTAAAGAATTTGATGAGTTAAATAAAAAGCATAGAAAAATTTGAGGATTGATAATGATGCCTTAAAAAGTAGTAATTTCAGGATTCAAAATGAATTGGATACACTTAAGAAAACTCGGATGTCACCCACACTTGATCTAAAGCCAAAACCTAATAAGAGGCATTACTTCCCAAACCATTTAAGAAATCCTTTTCCCAGAGTTAGATGTTTTTCATGTGGCATGCTAGGACATCTCACACACTTTTACTATCCACCATAGTACACATTGTGTGTGGAGACCCAAATTGCATGATTCACAGCATAGAACACATGCATTGCATTCTAATTTTCATAAGAATGAACCCAAACCTACTTGGGTTCCTAAATCTGATATTTGATGATTGTGTAGGCAAGCTCTCACAAAAGGCCTCAGGAGAGTATGTGGTACATGGACAGCGGATGCTCTCGACATATGATTGGCGATGCCAATCAATTCATTTTGTTGGAGACCAGGACATGAGGCAATGTTACTCTTGGAGACAACACCACCAGGAAGGTGGTAGGCGTAGGTATAATTGGTAATTCCAAGAATCTTATGATTAAAAATGTTTTACTTGTAGATGGATTAAAATATAACTTTCTCAGCATCAGTCAGCTTTGCGACAAGGGCTTCATCATATAATTCTTTGCAAATTCATGCATTATAAGTTTAAATAATAACACTATTTTGCAGGGAAAAAGGATCAACAACGTATACATGCTTGATTTAAATAATATTGAATGCGCTGCATCTTTTTGCTTAAAAATTGTTGTTGATGATTCATGGTTGTGGCATAGAAGATTATGTCATGCTAGTATGAAAACCCTTAGGAAAGTGACACAAAAAGACGTAGTTAGAGGTGTCCCCAAATTGATATTCTCTAAAAACCACCTTTGTGATGCATGCCAATTAGGAAAGCAAGTCCACTCTTCATTTTACCCTACTAAAGACATTAGCACCTCTAGACCTTTAGAAGTCCTTCACATGAATTTGTTTGGACCAATTAGCACTACCAGCTTAGGAGGGAAAGTCTATGATTTTGTGATTGTTGATGACTACTCGAGGTTCACTTGAACTAGATTTTTTTCACATAAAAATGAGTCTTTTAAGGAGTTTAAAACATTTTTTTTTACTTGGATTCAGAAAAAGCTAGGTTGTGAGATCTTGACCATCCATAGTGACCATGGGGAAGAGTTTGAAAATGAAAGGTTTGAAGATTTTTGTGAGGATAAGGGGATTAGTCACAACTTCTCAGCTCCTAGGACCCCTCAATAGAACAGGGTAGCTGAAAGGAAGAATTTGACCTTGGTGGAAGCCACTAGAGCCATACTTGCTGAGTATTCACTTCCAAAATACTTTTAGGCTGAAGCGGTTAACACAGCTTGTTATGTGTTGAATAGGGTGAATGTTAGAGCCAAACTAGATAAGACACCCTATGAAATCCTTAAGGGTAGGACACTCAATCTTTCCCACCTTCATGTCTTTGATTGTAAGATTTTTATTCACAATAATGGGAAGTCTCACTTAGGAAAATTTGATCCAAAATATGATGAACGAGTGTTCTTGGGATATTCTAGTGTTGGGAAGTCTTTTAGGGTGTTTAACAAGAGAACTTTGATGGTGGAAGAAACTACTCATGTAGTATTTGATGAGTCTGATCCTAAAAAGCCTGAAGTTGAGGATGATGATGATGTTGGAGGGATTACCACTGAAATAGAAAATCTGGAGAAGGGAGTAGAACACCAAAACACTGAAGGAGTAGGAGATGTTACCTAAGGAGTAGAAAATGTAGGTCTGGATGAAAGGGTTGGACTTTCACACACCTTGCCTAGAGATTGGAGATACTCTACAAGTCACCCCAAAGATTTGATCTTAAGAGACCATCTATTGGAGTTAGAACTAGACATGGACTTAGGAAGGAGGTGAACCACTCTTCTTTTATCTCAATGACTGAACCCACCAACATAAACCAAGCCCTTTTTGATGAGTTTTGGATTTTATCCATGCAGGAGGAATTGAACCAATTTGTTAGGAATTATGTTTGGGAGCTTATAGAAAGACCTAAGGAATAAAGTGTAGTTGTAACCAAGTGGGTCTTTAAGAATAAGGTGAATGACTCTGGAGTGGTGGTTAGAAAGAAAGCAAAACTCTATTGCACTTTCCACTACTGAAGCTGAGTAAATTGCTCTTGGAAGTTGTGTGGCCCAAGTCCTTTAGTTGAAATAACAGGTATTGGATTTAGGATTACCTGTAGGAACCATCTCAATCTTTTGTGACAAAACTAGTGCCATATGCATTTCTAAGAATCCTTTCCAACATTCAAGGACTAAGCACATTGACATTTGGCATCACTTTATTAGAGATCATATAACTAAATGAGACAATGAGTTACACCATGTGACAACTGAAAATCAACTGGATGACATCTTTACTAAACCACTGGCCTTCGACACTTTCAGCTCTTTAAGGACCAGATTGGGTGTGATTGACATAAATGCATGAACTTGATCTTTTTACTTGCATTACTTTTGTCTTTGTTCTTTTTCTTTTTTTCCTTTTTGCTCTTTTGTTTTGTTGTTTATTCTTCTTTGCTTTTCTTTTTAGTTTTTGCTTGAATTGTTGTGCTTTCATTTTTATTTTTTATTTGGTTTTCAAAATCATTGCTGAAATGATATCGTATGCCTTGTCCTTGCTTTTGAAAATTTGTAGTCAATATTTTACATCTCTTAATCCATTTAAGGGTAAAAATATACCGTTGATTGTATCTCTTTCTCTAACCTATTTTAGTGGCAAAATTTCATTTTCTAATCAAAAGTCTATCTCAAATTAACAAATGGAATATATAATTAAGATCTTTTCTAACCTTGCTACAACAAATCTATCTTGTATTTATAATGATCAAAGTCTTTATGTCACATCAAGATTTCTCGTTACTCTTGTCATTACATTTCATCATACAATTATTGATTCTATTTTGTGGATTGTTCTTCCCTATATTATAGAGTGAGTTTTTCTTCTCTAATATCTAGAAGATATATTCACAACTAACATTATTTAAGAGATTTTGAAAGAGAATGTAGCTTGCAAAAAAAAAAGTGGTCAATGATACCGAAATCAAAAGCTGCGCAATGATGCCAAATTGAAAACAAATAAATACACAAAGTGTATTAACAATCAAAAGATGCGCAAAGCGCCATTTAAATTGACAAGAAGTATAAAATGAGCTCACCAAAAGCAAGCTCTCCTCTCTTTTCAAATCTTTTAAAACTTAGAAGTTTTAATGTATCACTTGATAAAATCAAAGGCTTGGTTTCGATTGTTTTACGATTGTGACAAAGTTATTTTGATACATTATTCTATAAAGATATTTTTTCTAAAACCAAGTGGTGAACAGATCCTCGTTTTCATATCCAATTGAATTTTTGAGTTAGGTCATTGATTTCAAAAGATGATTCTATCCTAAAAGAAAGTTCGAGCTAAGGGTAACCATGATCGGATATTCTACCATTTTTTGAATTTTTGATGTTGTTAACTCATTAACTGACAAATTGTTAAAATCAATCACATGGAATACTACATCATGCTCATTCCTTGGTTTATCAAAAAAAAAAGGTTTGTTTACTTTGTTTCTTAGTTTCCTCCTCCTTTTTGAGATGTCAAAAAGGGGAGTAGTAGGTTTGTATATTTGAACTTTTATTATGAATCTTTAAAGTCTTTCTATTTTTACACTGTTATTTTTTTAAAATAATCATCGGAGTGTTTGCCATCATTAAAAAGAGGGAGATTGTTGTAGATTTGGTTTCATGAATTATGGTTTTGATGATAGCAAATAATACGACTGCCTTTTTTCTACTAACATTTCAGGGCCAAGAGATCAGACGATAAACGGAACCAGCTCAAAGATTGGGTAGATTAGGGTTGAGTTAGTCTGTAACTTTTCTTTTCCATTTTTTGAGTCAATTATAATCTTGGAAGTGTCTGATGCTAAGTAACCATACACATACACACACTTGAGTGATTCTTTTCTTGACTGATTTAGAATTTCTATTTTTACTCAAATCATCCTGGTCGATATTAATATCATCCTGGACGATCAAGTTTAAAACAGAAACCCTAATCAGGACTCCTAGTTAAAATAGCCATCATTAGGATATCGTCCTGGGTGATAAATTTATCGGCCAGGACGATATGCTCAAAATAGAAAGAATTCGCCGACATGATCTATTTAGGCATACTTTATTTTTGGATATCGGCCAGGATGATCGTGTATCGTCCTGGACGATTTGATACAATTATGCCTAAATTAATCAGACAGTTAAGGAAAGCAATACATGATGATTGATATGCTCACAACGTCCGGGACGATATTAATATCATCAGGGATGATCAGTTCAAAAACCTTAGTTGCTTCTAGAAGATCAACATCGGCCCAATCATATTCAGGGCGATGTTCTAGACGATTTACCTCTAATTTGAACTAATCGGCCGGGCCGATCATGAGATTGTTTGGGAAGATCAAGCTAATTTTGAATCATCCAGACCCCCATTCATGGCGATATACAGTACGATAGTCCACGATTTGTACTGATCTTCCAGGACGATAATATCAGTTCTTAAAATTCTATTTAAAGGATCCAATTTTTCTCATGTATGAGACCTTAAGTGTTGTTATCTTAACCTAAGAGAGCCTTGGTAGAAGGAGAGAGAGAGAGAGAGAGAGAGAGAGAGAGAGAGAGAGAGAGGAACTTGTGAGGGGGAGTTTGTGAGAGGGTTCACAAGGGTTACTCCAAGCAAGGTTCCAAGTCATCTTCTCCGGTCTTCGTCCTTCGTTCTTGGGAGGTTCTTGGGATGTCTACTTCAGCAAAAAGTCCAGGTTCTCTACCCGCTTCAGGAGGAAGCAAAAGTAGTCGGTTCCCTGCCCGCTTCAGTAGAAAATAAAAGGAGTTTGTTCGATGCCGCACCGGGGTTGGTAAAAAGGAGTCGGATGTAAAGGCTTCTTTGCCTAGCTGTGGGAGCTAAAGAAGAGACACTTACTTTGTGAAATACCTGGAGGGAGCCTCTAGGGAGTGGACGTAGGTCAAGTTGACCGAACCACTATAAACACTTGTGTTCTTTTTTCTGCTTTTGGATTTTTATTTTCCGCAATCATTATTTTGGGGTGATTTTGGTTTGTGCTTGTTGTGATTTGATCTAAGAAAGTTTTTTTAAAATACCAATTCACCCCCCCCCCCCCTCTTGGTTAACCTCGGGCTAGTTCTCAAGGGCTTAACATCCCTAACGAACTTTCTCCGGTGACCTAAACCCTTTAGGTTTGTATTAGATCAGTAACAAAAAGTCACCGGTCAAGAGCTTTATGCATAATATACTTATTAATGATGAATTCCTCTTAGTTCAACTTTAAGCTCTTCATAAATTTTGGGATAATTTTCTTTAGTCCTTTGTTTTATGCTTTAGCGGACTTGTTGAAGAATTTGCAAGTTTTGGATTCAGTTGATAGTACTGAATGTATGTAGTATCTTGATCCTTAACCACTTGAGAAGGCTTTAATCTGAGTCACTTGAGTTTATCAAATCAGGAGAGCAAGGATTTGATAGCTCCTAGTCCTCTAGTTACTGAAATGGGGGTTCCTCTACTACTGCCTTTGTTATGGCTTGTTGAGTAAATGGAGCTGCCAGCAATCTGGTCCTATTTGGGCTTGTTGGATCTGACCTCTTACACCCATTCAGGCTTCAGACTTGAGCTATAGATATTATGTTTCCCAATGCTAATTTCACTGAAGTTGGTAGATTTGGAGTCATCCTTTGTGGTTCAAGAATTAGGAGCCTACGAATATTTTGTAGTTATTCGAGACTCAGCTTCCCATTGGAACTTTGATTCTCCAGTCATTTGGGAGTATTTGGTGGACTACAATCACTTGAACTGGTCGAGTCAAATTGGCATTCGTTCTTCCTACAGTCCCTACTAATGGGTTGACAAAGTGGGGGTTCCGCTACTAAAGCCTTTCTTTTGGCTTGTTGAGTAGACAGAGCTGCCAGCAATCCGACCATATTTGGGCTTATTGGATCCAAACTTTTACATCCATTCAAACATTAAGCTTCAAGTTGTTGAAAGACTTCAAGCTTTTTTGGCTCAATTTGTACGAGTGTGCAACCACAAAAGTCTCTTTTTTGACTTTTGAGTCTTAGTACGTTGGAGAAGGTGATGTCTTGAACTTTCTAAAGTCACCTATATATACTTTGAAAAATAAGTATTTGTATTCTTTAGCAAAAAAGCACATCTGAATTGATAATTTTAAGTATTTATTCCAGGACCTCGTCATGCGGCATGATGTCAACCCGAATAAATATTTAAAATGCCCCAAGCCTGATGGGAGATTTTAAAATTTATTCTCGTAACACGAGAATTTCAAAACATGCAATATATGTGTTAACAAACATGTATGAAAGCATAACACATTAAACATAATATTTTCTGGGGTAATTTCATGCATAGTATTTCTTCAGGTATCGGCCATTGATTGGCGACATAGGCCTCTGACCATTCAGATCAATGAGTTGATAAGCGCCTCCCTAGTACATCTTTTCGATGACAAAAGGTCCTTCCTAGTTGGATACAAACTTGCCACCAATTGTTCTGTGTGGGATGATTGGCCTTCTCTACACCATGACCAATTCCCCTTCTTGAAATGATCGAGGATGCACCATTCGATCAAAGGACTTTGTCATTCTTGCTCTGTAGATCTCAAGGTTTTACTGAGCTTGTAACCTGATTTCAATGAGTGCATCAAGCTCCTTCATTCTTAATCGAGCATTTTATTCTTGAGTCAGCTCATTCTAGATGGCAACTCAAAGAGATGGAAGTTCGACTTCTAATAGCAACACTGCTTCAACTTCAAATACTAATGAATAAGGAGTGGCTTTGGTTGGCATTTTGTAAGTTATATGATATGCCCATACGCCTCTGTTATCTTCGTATGGCACTATCTTTTATTCTTAGTAAGGATCTTCTTCAACAATTTCACCAGCATCTTATTGAAGGCTTATGTCATGGCATTTACTCTTGTATAGTATATAGAAGAATACCACCAATCAATTTTTGTGCTAATTAATAAATTTATAAATTTTTATACTTTTAAATGCAGTAATGTTGTCTAAGATTATGTGGCGTGCACACCAAATTTATAAACAATATTATGTGTGAAGATAGTTGATTACATGCTTGGATATTACTTCTTTGAATGGAGCCGCTTCTGCCCACTTTGAGAAGTAGTCTGTTATTGTCAGAATGAAACTGTGTCCTGCTGATGACAGCGGATCTATCGGCCTGATAACATCAGTACCCCAACATTCAAATTTCCAACATACTATTATAGGGTGCAGTGGATTTGGCAGTTGATGTATAACATCACCGTGGATCTGGATCTGGCAGTTGATGTATAACATCACCGTGGATCTGACACTCATGGAACCTTTTAGCTTGATCGATGCAATCATTTATCATTCTTGTCTAATAGTAGCCCATTCTTTTAATTTTGACTGTCATCTTGGGACTTGATTGGTGCACTCCACAAAATCCTTCATGAACTCCTACTACTATTTTATTAGCTTCTCGAATCCCTAGGAACCTTAGCCATATTTGATCAAAAGCACGCCGATATAATGTATTATTGACAAACGTATATTACAGTGCTTTTTTCCTGATTTGAGAAACTAATAACTTATATGTTGGTAGTCTACTTCTTTAAAGTAGTCAATAAAAGGCTGTCTCCAGTCATCTTCTTCTTCAACATCTAAACAATACCACCATGATTCTGAAGCTTGATTAATTAGCCTTGCATCGTTTCTTGAGAAGTTGTTGTTCTTTAGACTGATCTTCAAGAATAATTGGTTGGGGAGGTTGAGGATCAACTGGAGTTGCATCCTGCTGGTATGAACTTGGTATTCCCTCTACCTACGGGAATTGTAATATTGCTGGCTCTAGGACCCAATAATTGTGCACCATAATTATTATAGGTCATTCATCATCCATATGCGTCATTTCTTTAGCCAATTTAGCAAGGTAATCAGCTTTATTAATTTGACCTCAGGAAAATTGAGCTAATTTAAATATTGGAATTTGTTTCATAAGCTCAAGGACTCGTCGATGATAACAAGCTAACTCGAACTTGGTGATTTTGTAAACTCTTAGTACTTGATTTACAACAAGTTGAGAATCACTGAAGATTTGAAGATTTTGAATTCTAACATCGATTGCAATCTCCAATCCTACTATTAAAGCTTCGTATTCGACTTCATTATTGGTCTGAGGTTCAGTCAAGATGGATAAGAATCTTATTATGCCTCCCTCAGGTGCAACAAAAATAAGTCCGATTTCAGCTTGTACTTTTTCTAGATTTGGAGGCCAAGCGCACTTGATTGATGACGCTCCATCAAAGTACATTTCCCATACTTGTACCCTTTTTTCCACTTCTATATTCATGATCTGCTTGTCTGGAAAATCATTGTTGAGTGGTGAATCCGCAAGAAAAGGATGTGCAGTGAGAAAATCTGCCAATACCTGCCCTTTCACTACCTACTATTGTATGTATGAGATATCAAATTGTAGAAGAATCACTGCCCACCTTGTCAAATAATCTTTCAACGCTAGTCTTATCATCAAAAACTTTAGCTGATCGATCTTTGATATCAAGGTGATTTTGTAGGATGGCATATAATGGCGTAGCTTTTAAACTACGAAAATCAGAGCCAAGCAATGCTTCTCAATTGGAAAATTGCAGATTTTTACTCCAATCAACCTTCGGTTGATGTAGTAGAGCATGTTCTCTTTGCCTTCTTTATTATGTTGGTTTAATAGTGCTTCGAGGGACTCTTCTAATGCTACCGTGTACAGTATAAGAGGATTCTCCGATATTAGTGCCAAAAAAATAGGAGGATTCAATAAGTATCTCTTGATGCTATTGAAAGCTTCTTGGCATTCATCATCCCATTTAAAGCGTATATCCTTTTTCATCAGCTTTGAAAATGATTGGCACCTACCTGACAGGTTTGATATGAACCGCCGAATAAAAGCCAGTTGTCCTTGTAAAGAACAGAGTTATCGTAAGTTCTTGTGAGGTGACATCTCCATGATTTTCTTGATCTTGTTAGGATCAACTTCAATGCCTCTATGTCGAACAACGTACCCCAAAAATTTATCAAAGGAGATCCCGAATGCACACTTGAGAGGGTTATTCTTTAGATCATATTTTTTGATCCTCTGGAACACTGTTCTCAAGTCATCTTGAGGTCTTTTTGGTCTGTGCTCTTAATTATCAATTCATCTACATAGCATTCAACCTTTTGATGAATCAAATTATTAAATATATGAGTCATCGCCCGTTGGTATGTGGCACCAGCATTCTTTAGGCCTAAGGGCATGACTATGTAGCAAAATATGTCTTTAGGTGTTCTGAATGATGAATATTTTTCATCTTCAGTCTCCATTTTGATTTGATTGTAGCCCGACAATCCATCTATAAATGAGAACATATCATAGTTGGAAGTGTTGTCAACTAGAATTTTTGATACCGGGAGCAGAAAGTCATCTTTCGGACATGCTTTGTTAAGGTCCCTGAAGTTGATGCAGATATGAATCTGGCCATTCTTTTTCTTTACAGGGACTATATCAGCAATCCAGTCAGTGTACTTTTCTTCATAAATAAAGCCTACATCTATGATCTTCTTTATCTCTGCAATCACATTTTCTTCAATCTCCAATCTCATTGTTCTTGGAGCTTGCTTGATGGGTGCTGCATCAGGCATGATGACTAACTTATGAACTGCCATATCAGGGGATAAGCCGAGCATCTCAACGTATGTCCAGGTAAATTAATCCTTGAATTCACAGAAAGTTCTTTTATTTCTTCCACTTGATCTTCTGGTAGAAGGGAGCTAATGATGGTTGGGTGAGAATCCTCCTCAGTTCCCAAATTAACTTCTTTTAGCTTATCCATTGTAGCAGTCTGTCCATCATCTTCTAGCTCTTCTAGTGCATGCTTGGCTTCTACGGGTTGGTTATCATAAATATTGGCTTCATATATCTCATCTTGATCATTATCAGATTTGATTTCCTCGCAAGTGATTTCTTGACAAGTCTCCTTCCGGAGGTACTTTCGTTTGATGAATCTGATACCTTTTTATGCTGCTATATCCTTCTATCGTAATGGACATAGATTCCTTCCATACCAGTGGCCTAGGCATGTACAAATTTGTCATTTAGTAGTAGGGACATTGATCTTCTTTCATAGCATTCTTTGAATACCTTTGGTATTAAACCTAGATAGCCTCGTAGAAAATTATTCTTCAGAATCAAGGTGCATATAATACCAATCATAATTCTCTTCTTTGCTCTTTCCTGTAGAATATAATACATTCCGTGGTACATTCCCCTTCTTCAGAGGTGCTAGATAAAGAGTGGAGAGTTCTTCAATCTTATGAATCTCGCACAGAATAATTTCCTTGAAGTGCTGTAAGGGAACACATGTGACTCTGAGTATACTATCTGAAATTTACAGGTTGCTTATTCTTTTGCAGAACACACCCTACACTATGTTCATGTAGATAAAATCATAGTCATAATAATCATTTGAATATTCAACCTCCTTGCTCCATTTGGACGTAGACTGACCAACTTTTCTGGATTTTATAGGGGTAGCATCACTTTCATCTGTCTCACTCCCAAGGTGAGGCACATGTTTCCGTTCTTTTGGAATGATAGGTGCTTCATGAAGAGCTGGTGTTGCCTTCCTTCTTCCCACATGCTTCTTCTCACCTTCCTGTTTGAGTTAATTTATAGCCTTTGAGTTTGATGCTTTAGCTTCAAGAGAACTTGAAGGTTTTTGCTTCTTTGGCATGAAGTATCGTGCATCTTTATAAACTATTGTTTCATGTACTGCAAAGGGTTAGATATCACCAGAGATCCTGAATTCTTCTCCTTTCCTAAGATATTTCATGCACTGGTATAATGTTGATGGGACAATGATGTATTCATGCAACCAAGAGCAACCTAATAATGCCTTGAATGAGGTGTCCGCATCAATGACATGAAATTTGGCTTATGTATGAAGTTCCCCAAATACAATAGAGAGCATGAATAATGAAGACCTTTTTCATTGAAGTCGTTCACCTTCAACTTATCTTGGCCAAGATGTTCCATATAAAGGCACAATGATCTCAATGCTTTCAGAATCATGAGGATTACGAAAGATCCGAGATCATTCAAAATTTGACTAATCATCATACCATTACTCTCTACCGTAACATACAAAAGGCAATTGTGATCTGTCGTTCCAAGCATCAAATCATCCTCAGCGAAAGTAATGATTGGCTCATTCTGAGCTTGTAAGATCTCAATCAAGTTGCGTTCAGCAAAATATGTCTCATATCTTTCGGGGTCTTTGAGAGCTTGAATCAAAGTTTCTCGAAGGTCTTTAGACATCACGAGGGCGTCGTAAATGTTGAGTTTTGTTGAGATCTTCCTCAATTGGGATAAGATGTGTTAATCTATCCCCTTAGCTGAAGTTTCTTTCTTCTTGGAGTCTTCGGGGATAATATCTTCATTGATAGTAATATCTTTTCTCTTATCTTTGTTAGGAGCCCCCTTCTTTGGTGGAGGTGGCAGTACCTTGCCATTTCTCAACTGCACCTGGGCCACCTCATCTGATTCAGACTTATTTTATGATGCATTCTCCTTAAAGTCTGCCATTTTTTCTTCTGGAGATTCTCCCATGGACTCAGAATCGTCCTCTAATCTCACCCTAAACCCTAAACCCTAAACCCTAAACCCTAAACCCTAAAACCCTAAACCCTAAACCCTAAACGATGCTATGCTTGGATCTAAATTTTCATCATTTGGAAAACATAAACCATTTGAAATGAATTCAATTGACGACACCATTAGACAGACCTCTGTGACCACTTCTTCAGCGTATTTCTCCCTATATATTATCTTTGATGTCACAGAGATGACTTGGCATATCTCTGTAGGAAGAGATTCATCCTCAGCTTCCTCCGTTTCATCTATTTTGATCTCTTTCATAAAATCACCAATCATAATGGGCCTTTTGGCGGTCTGGTAATATTCACCCAAACTATCAATGAACTTTTGGGATATAATCTTCTTCACCTCAGACTTTTTCAATTTGGATTTCTTCTTAGAAGTATTTGATTTTGACTTACCAGACTTGGATTAGCTAGCTTAGCTAGATTGTTGTTCATAGCTGGATGCATGTGACGCAGGAAACCACTTTAAATTCAGTACTGGTTCAGTAGGAGACTTCCACTTGACACCCAAAACTCCTTCTAACTGTTTCAGCATTTTGGTTGTCTTCTTGGAGACCATGGTTTCCCATTGCCCCTCCTGAATAGGTTATTTTGTTGCTGTTTCTTTATGCGATAGTACGAAAGAGGACGTGACTACCCGGGTGGATTCCTTTCTAAGATGAACTAAGACATTATTTGATAATGTTAATTCTTTCATTTTTATACTTCTTTTCTAGCCAGTCTTTGAAGACGTAGCAATCTTCAATTGGATGACTAATTACCCAATGATATGGGCAGTAGTTTGGGTCGCCATTGTGTTTGGACTCTTCAGGACTTTTGCATTCTAGAAATTATAGACTGCTCTTGAGTGCCTGTCGGAACAGCTTAGTGACACTATCCCTCTTAAATGAATATTCTTTGTTCATTCTACTTGAGGGAGGGGAACGTTTAATCACCAGTTCTAATTATTTGCCTCTGGCACTCTGCTCCATCAGGAAAGGTGTTGACTTCGATTTTCTCTTGAATATTCTCAAACATCTTCGATCGATTTAATTTGACCACATCGAGCCCAATTCAAACTCGAATCGATCCGAATTGATTTTAGTTAGACCTGACTCTGTTCAATCAAACAAGAATAGTTTGTTTTGACTAAAACGAATTCAATCAGATCCAAATAGATTTCAAATTGAGTTTAATTTGATTTAATCAAATTGATCAAACCCAGCCCAATTCTAAATCAAGTTAATTTGAAACAAATTCATATACAAACCCAACTCAAATCAGCCTAGATCGATTCTGATTAAATTCAAAGTTACCTTTTTAAATAATTTGATTCCTGTATCAAATCAGGATTTAATCAGATGGTTTGACTTAAATCGATGCTCTGACCTAAAGCTCTTGGCTTGATGTCCATGATCCTTTGCAGTCGCGTCAAAGATACAAAGTGCAGAGCAGGCTCCATTCGCATGTTTGAGCTACTGCGATGACGGATGGAAAAGGGCGGGCTTCTCCTTTAATTCCTCTAGGAGAAAAATCACAGGCGAGGCAGGGCTCTCATTCAAACTCCAAGACTCAAGCACTCTTTTTTTTCTCCTCCGGTTCTCACGTCACTAGCTCCAGGCGAAACCCCTTTCCCCTCCTTGCCCGTTTGAAACCCCATCTCCCTCCTCTCTCTCTCTCAGACCTCTCTAATTTACGAGTAGGAGAAGAGGAAAGCAGCATCCCAACTCCACGGGCTCGGCCTCTCTCGTGGTTTGCAAAAGCCAAGGCCCGTCCCCTGTCCGCTCTCTGTTGCTTGTCTGTAAATTCTAGGAGCGAGTCGAAGTCGTTTCTCCCTAGCTGAGCCCGACATTGACGTGAGCCTTGCTACTGGTCTTGCTTTTCCCTGGCCAAGCTTCTCCTCCAAGTAAGAAGGTACACCTCTTCTTCTTTTAAATCATGCTTTCCTTCTTCTTTGTTTATTTCATCTCTTTCTCCCTCTCTATTTCCCCTTCTCCTCCTTTTATTTCTTCTTCTCTCAGTTTTTTTTTTTATCCCTCCCTTCTCTTTACTTCTTCCTTTTTTTGTTATGTATATGGTTGGTTAAAAAAATAATAAGATGGAATATTAGTGAAATAGAGATTTTCTTTGGCTTGAGTTATGCTTCCTCTTGTTGAATATCAATCACATTAAGATGAAGAAATCTTTGCTACTTCTCTTGATCTTCCCAAGTTTTGATGGATTAGAAAGTTGAGATGAAAGTGATCTTTGGCCCTCTCTAATATTTAAATATAAAAAGAGAAGGTTTTTCTTCATCTCTGTGAAGAACGTAAGCGTTGTATGTATGCTTTTGAGTCATTAAAATTTTGATTGATTTTCTTTTTCTTACACCTAAAGCATTTCATATGAGGCTTGATGTTGTATTCATAATGCTATAGCTTAGATTATTGTTGCAATGAGTTGAACAATATGTTCATCACTATTTCTTGTTGTTTAGTTTTGTTATTTCTATTTGGTTATCGAATGACACTTTAGTACTTTTGGGAGATGATGATGGTTGTTGCTATCCATAGATAGTTTTGTATACTTGAAAGTGAACAACTAATAGGTCAAATATATATTTGATTCGTGTTATATGAGTTATAGTTTTAGGCATGAATGGTAGAGAAGCATGAGAGGCCATTTTGATCTTCTATCAAAGTCTGCACTTAAGGTGTTTGTGCTAATGCTTAACATAGTATTTTAAGCTCTTTTGAGTAGGGAAGAGATGGAAAACAAAATAAGTCTTCCCCCCTTTCATTGTGAGATGAGTTTATGGATTATTGGAGAAGTTATATGTTTAATGTGCATCCAAACATGGTGATGTGTTATTGTTTTAAGTGTCTTTGATGAATATGTGGTTTGCTATTGGGTTTTCTTTCTTTTGAAGAGAGCATGTGTGTGCTTGAATTTTTTTTATATGAAACCCATAAGAATGTATGCTGAATTTAATGATGAGATGAGGATGTTGGCTTGTTCTCAAAGAATGAAGTTCTATTCCATGCGTAGCTAGATCATGGTGCTTTATGTTGCATATTTGTGCTAGTATTCACATATAGCTTGATGTATTTAGTGAATGTTATTTAACTAAATAATCACACTCTCTCATGATTCATGATTAGTTGATGGGATTTCATGCTATTTGATGATTAGATTGCCTCATTACTTTTGTCCTCTTTATATATTTTCCCACTAGTAAGATAATCATTTGTTGCAAATTGATAGTGCTATATTAAATGTTATTCTCCTTATTTGTCATGTCAATGTGTAGGAGGATGAAGTGTATGCCAAGTATCAAATATGCTAAATAATCTCTTATAGCATGTTTGATCACTATAGATTGCATATGCTTTTGTACTTGGGTTAAAGTGCTCAAATCATATTTTAGAAAAATATATGCATACGATATCACATGTTTGAGACTTTTTTAAAAGGTTTTCTTACTAGTATAAATAAGTTTCACATAGCTTATGTTAGAAGACCTTAAGTTCTTTTGGAATAGAATTAGCTTTTATCAAAACATTCTTTCTCTTACCGTTATTTAACTTTAAAGTCGGTTGGAAAACAATCATAGGTTTCATGGTTGTGTGACTTATATCATTGAAAACATGCTTAGCTATAAAAGTTGATGTGTGATGAAATATCTCTATGCTTTTGCGAATTTGGATTCTTCTTCATGAAAGTTCGTTAAGGATGTTAGGCCCTATAGAACTGGCCCAAGACTAATTAAAAGAGAGGTGAATTGGAAAACATGAAAGCCAAAGATAAAACTCCATCCAAAATCACCACAAATAAAGTGCGAAAGAAAAATAAATGCGAAAGCGATAATAAGAAAAGAACACAACGGATTTATAGTGGTTCGGTCAAACCTTGACCTACGTCCACTCCTTGGAGGCACCCTCCAAGTATTGCACTACAAAAGTGTCTCTCCTTTAGCCCCCACATCTAGGCGGAGAAGCCCTTACAAAATCACTTCCACCTTCCCCGGTGCGGCGGAGTCGCCGGGTCCTTTGACACCGAAGAGATCTTCTTCTTTGGTGAACTTACCTCGAGACAAGCCTTGAATCCGATGGTACTAAGGTGCGAGTTCGCCGGAGCAACCGTGTGGATCCCCCTCCACACTCCCTTGACTTCCTCCCCCTCACAGGATCTTCTCCCTCTCAAACTCCACCCTTTCCTCTCTCCCTTTCAAGCTCTCTCTTCAAGTTTCCCCCACAAGAACGAAGCTACAATGGCTCGCCAAAAGCACACTTACAAAGTGCCTTGCCATAGCTTAAATAGAGGCTCTCAAAAAGCTCATTAATGCAAGTTGCCGCCATTATCGTCCAGGACGATAGCCAAATCGTCCTGGCGTTAGCACAAATATGAGGAAAATTGTCCTAATATCGCCCTTGAAAATGAAGCTGGACGATGTCTAATCGTCCCGGACGATCTTGCGATCGGCCTGGACGAAATCCCCATTAATTGCTTCCAAAACTCTTGAGAAACTTTTGGAAAAATTGCTTTGGATCGTCCGGGACGATATTTTATAGTCCAGGACGATCCACCGGGCGATGTCCAAAATAAGATTTTCCAAAGTAGTCTGGCGGCAGATTCTTGCTGTATTGAGCCGATCGTCCTGGCTGAATACAAATCGCCAGGACGATGTGTTTTGCATAAAGACGGTTGCTTTAAAGAGGATTCCCTAATTAGGATTCTACTTTTGTCAGATTCCCAGGACGATATAAATATCATCCCGACGATGTTACCAAAAATAGAAAACTTTTAGGGCACAATAGAAATCTTCCAAGATACAAATCATCAGATGCCACATAAATAAATAGACTCAAGAAGGAAAAAGATTACAAACTGACACAGGCCTAGTCTACCCAATCTTGAGCTGGTTCCAGATTACAGTCTGATAGTGTGGACCTGAAATGTTAGTATAAAGCAGTCATAGAGAAAAAGAATGTTTGCTATCATCAAAATCATAAGCCATAGATCTGCAACAATCTCCCCCTTTTTGATGATGGCAAACAATTCAATTAATTTTCAAAAGAAAGCACTTTCTCCTAAAATTTGAATTTTCAAAGGAAAGCAAATTTCTCCTAATCTCCCCCTCACTAGAATAACACTTTTAAAAAAAATAGGGGAGATGAAATATTTTTTGTTGTTTTTTAATTTTTTGAAAATAGATACAAACACGATAAGAGTCCGAAAATTTAACAATACGTTCTCCCCCTTTGACATTATCAAAAGAGAGGAGGCACAAATAAAAAATAACAACAAAAGACAAAAAACGTTTTCTGATCTAGTTGAAAAAAAAATAATTCTTAAAATGAGAAAGTTACCTCTTAGTTTTAATCAAAAAACTTAGTATAATTGGATTGACAACGCATAATCCAGAAAAAGTAAGAAATTCTAAATTGTTAATCCAAGCTCAAGTTCTTTTAAAGGCTAACAAACTTTTTAATTCAATATCCCAAATCAAAAAATAAACGAAAAAGAAACATTAATTTTTCAAAATTCCTTTTATAAAAATATCTAATAGAAGATCATGCACGAATTGCTGAATCAGGAACCAAGATTTTCAAACACAAGTTTCGAACATATCAAGAATTTTCTTAAGTTTTTAGTAGTTAAAGAAAAAATAAGCATATTTTTTTTGTGGACTCATTTTATGCCCTTTATCACTTGAAGGTCTCTTTGAGTATTTTTATTTTTAATACATATTGTGTATTTTTTTTTCAATTTAGCGTCATTGCGCATCTTTGGTTTGGCATCATTGACCACTTTTTTTTAATTATTTTAAAAAAAATATGCTTCCTTTCTTTATTGTTCAAAACGCAAAGTAAACCATGCAAATATGACAGCACGAATACACTTGAATTAAGAAATTTCATGGTGGATCTCAACAATCTTGTAAAAGATTTCCTATGCGATAGAAAAAATTAGGGAGATAAAAACATCAGTTTTCAAAAATCCAATTTAATAAATATGATGAAGATTTTGAAATCGAAAAGTAAAATACCTCATTTAAAAGAGAGAAAGAGAACAAATCATGAGTTCCCTTCCTCTATGCTGTTTAGAGAAGTCAAACACAACTTACCAAAGATTTTTAGAAAAAAAATAGGAGTAGATTTCTCATTTTTTAGAAAAGTGGTATGTGGTGTTGAATCAGTAGAAGAAAACTTCAACGAAAAAAAAAATTTCAAAAAAAAATAAACAAAACTAAAAAACACAAAAAAAAGAAACACAAAAACACAACACACAAACCACGAAAGCTCTTAACCATTACTCTCTCCTGGTCTGATGCTTCAGGAGACAGATCTGCCCATAAGATTTTTTGCCTTTCATTAATTTCCCCAATTCAAAGTTTTGTTTCGCCTGCCCTTTCTTTCATAGCAAGAATTCTTAATTAGGGCACTCATTTGTTCATAAATGTCCCAGGTTTCTACATCTAAAACAAATAATGTCAGAGGAAATATTAACTGCCCTTACCATTTTTTTACCTTTTTTCCACTTTTGCCTTATGCTTTGGTGAGCTTTGTGATTTGCTTTGACAAGACAATTGCTATGTCAGCCGAACAAAGCTTTCTCTTTTCCGTATCTTCTAGCTTTTTAGAACGATCGTTTCTCACCTGCATCACAAAGTCTTTGACCCACACCTTTCTCCGTAGGCAATGAGTGAGCCAATCAATTACAAATAGATAATCATTCAAATTTTTGAATTCACAAATAGAGATAATTTGGCATCACAATTTTTTAAGTAAAACAACGAAGAATTTTATTGACTTTTTCGGAAATGTTGAAAATTCATTTCCTAAAGCATGCAATGAGTTTACAATATGAATGAATGCTGGTGTACATGTCTAAGATCGTTTCATAAGTTTTCATGGAAAATATTCAAATCATGCAAGTTAACAAATTCAACTTGGATTGCTTGATTTCACTAGTGCCTTCGATAGGGTGTGGCATTTATCCAAAACTTCCTTACCGGTAGTGCAGTGATACTAACATAAAATCATCAGAATTTAATGGCACAGAAAAAGTTATTTAAAGACTTTTGCATTCAATTGAGCATTGAGTTGTTCTTCCCTGTTCCATTGACTAAAGGATATCAATTTAACCCATTAGATAATTCGTGACGGTATGAATAACCAGTTCAATCAATTTTGCCCACTGCGAAATCAATCGATTGCAAGAAAACAAACATGCGAGTTTTCCACAAAAATCAAAATGATATATTTTCCAAATGTAACGGAGGTCATGGTGATTGAAAAACTTCCGCAGATAGTACAATTAGCCATGGATCAAAATTCCAATAAGCTTTAACAAACTTATTTTTGAAAACTGCTCTGATACCACTTGAAAGTTCGTTAGGGAATGTTTAGGCCCTATTGAACTAGTCCCAAAGCCTAATTAATACAGAGGGAATCGATATTTTAAGAAAACAAACACAATCCAAAACCATATTCACGCACAACGAAAACAATGCGGAGAAATATATGCGGAAGCAATAATAAAAAAAGAATACATGGATTTTATAGTGGTTCGGTCGAACCTTGACCTACGTCCACTCCTTGGAGGCACCCTCCAAGTATTGCACTAAAATTGTGACTCTCCTTTAGCCCCCACAGCTAGGCGGAGAAGCCCTTACAAAATCACTTCCACCTTCCCCTGTGCGGCGGAGTCGCCGGGTCCTTTGACACCAAAGAGATCTTCTTCTTTGGTGAACTTACCTCGAGACAAGCCTTGAATCCGATGGTACTAAGGTGCGAGTTCGCCGGAGCAACCGTGTGGAACCCCCTCCATACTCCCTTGAGTCCCCCCTCACAGGATCTTCTCCCTCTCTCAAACTCCACCCTTTCCTCTCTCCCTTTCAAGCTCTCTCTTCTAGTTTCCCCCACAAGAATGAAGCTACAATGGCTGCCAAAGACACTTACAAAGTGCCTTGCCATAGCTTAAATAGAGGCTCTCAAAACGAGCTCATTAATGCAAGTTGCCGCCATTATCGTCAAGAACGATAGGCATATCGTACTGGATGATTAGCACAAATATGAGGAAAACCGTCCTGAATATCTCCCTGAAATGAAACTGGATGATGTCTAATCATCCCGGATGATCTTGCGATCGGCCTGGACGAAATCCCCATTAAATGCTTTCCAAAACTGCTTGAGAAATTTTGGAAAAATTGCTTTGGATCGTCCGGGACGATATTTTATAGTCCAGGACGATCCACCGGGATGATGTCCAAAAATAAGATTTTCCTAAGTAGATCTGGCGGCAAATTCTTGCTGTATTGAGCCAATCGTCCTGGCTGATACAAAATCGTCCAGGACGATGTGTTTTGCATAAAGACGGTTGCTTTAAAGAGGATGCCCTAATTAGGATTTCTACTTTGTCAGATCATCCAGGATGATATAAATATCATCCCGGACGATGTTACCAAAAATAGAAAACTTTTAGGGCACAATAGAAAATCTTCCAAGATACAAATCATCATATGCCACACTAAATACAATAGACTCAAGAAAGGAAAAAGATTACAAACTGACACAGGCCTAGTCTACCCAATCTTGAGCTGGTTCCAGATTGCAGTCTGATAGTGTGGACCTGAAACGTTAGTAGAAAGCAGTCATAGAGAAAAAGAATGTTTGTTATCATCAAAATCAGAAGCCATAGATCCGCAACACTTCACTTGGTTGAATTTATATGGTGCTCATGTTAGCATCTTTGTTGACAAGTTTTTATTGTGCTTTGCATTCCGATATCGAGCATGCTTTAGGTTTAATGTGAGGTGATTTAGTTATATAAGAAGGTGATGCATACATAAACAAGCAAGTTTTATAAAGTGCTGAAATTTGCCTTCTTTCTTTCAAATTAGAAATGTTAATGGGATGTTCTTCTATAGGTTATATTTCTACTTTAAAGCTTTGGGAACTTGAAATGCATGTTTTCCTTCTTTTCAATATCATGATGTTAATTTTGAACTCTTAGCAAACAATGATTGTGTAAATTTGATATTGAAGGAGATTCATATGTTTATAAAAAAAAATCTGCACATGCTTCATGTTCTAATCCTTGAGGCATATGGCTTGGTTGCAAAATTGTTTGCTTTAGGTTAATTTCTTTTTGAGAAGTACAGAAATGTCAAAGAACGCTTTCTTCTTGATAATGATTACCTATGAAAAGGTGTAGTTTTGAAATATAGGGTGCATGTTAGAAAGATTTGAAATTACTAGATGACCAAGTGATGGGGTGAATTGTGAAAATTTTAATGCATTAATTAAAACCAAAATAGGAGTTCTAATTTTTTTATATATATATTTTTAAATTTTTAACATGAAAATTTAAACTACTACGAAGGCAAATAATTGTACTCAACGTGCAATAATAGAATACTTTTTCTTTCATAAGTTTTCACCAAGCAAGTATTATGATAAAAAAAATGCACGCAAGAATAAAAAGCGATAAGGAAAAAATACACCAGAATTTTTATAGTGGTTCGGTCATAAAATGACCTACATCCACTCCCTAGAGTCTTCCGCTCCAGGAATTTCACTACAAACTATAGCTCTCCTTTTTCCCTCCTCGGCAAGGCGGAGAAGCCCTTACAATACTCCCTTTCACCAACCCGGCGTGGCGGAGTGCCAAGTGCTATTTTCACCCTCCTGGTGATGGCAGAGAACCTTCTCATTTTTCTCTCTCCTGGAGAAGGCAGAGTACCTTGAGGTCACAGATGTAGAAGAGTCTCCCCCTTAGAGAGCCTCCCTCAAGTTCTTCCCTGGCCATAGGAGGAGAAAGATGTAACAAGATCGGAGTAACCGTTTGATCTCCCTCACACCTCTTCTCCCTCACCAAGCTCACCTTCTCCTTCCTCTCTCAACTCAAAACTTCTCAAGAGCTCTCTCCCAAAGATTTCCTCTCTAATCACGTTTTCGTCCTCTCTCTCTCTCTCTCTCTCTCAAAACATAACAATTTTGACACATAAAATAGGCTCCAAAATCCTTAAAATTTTCAAAGTAGCTGTTACAATCATACAGTACGACATGTATAAACAGGCTTCATCATGGTACGAAGTTGTACGAACAATTCAAAATCTAATCGTACGATATGATACTAAATTGTACAGTACAATCCTCAACACTACTGCTCGTACAGGACAATAGCCAGGATGATCAAATGTCATCTATATTCATCGTATGGTACGATACACATTGTACAGTACGAATGGTGAAAATCAAGGCATCATCCAGGACGAATTTCGGGACGATCCAATGCCGTCTCTGTTCATCGTATGGTACGATAAATATCATACAGTACGATGAGACAAAAATAAGGGATCGTCCAGGATGATCTGAATTCATCTCTGTTCATCTTATTGTACGAATGTGTTTGTACAGTATGATTTTCAATTTGTAATTAAGCCTTAATTTCTTGCACTAATCACGGGTTAAATTAAGTAAGTATTTAAAATAGAGCATACAATACAAAGGTCTTCATACAGTACGAACGACATAGAATAACTTACTTAAGTTAATGTGACGGCTAGGGTTTTGGATTTTAAATACATCGTACAATATGATAGTATTCGTACCATATGATTTGTTCATAGAATACGTTTATAATATGATATCATACAGTACGAAATAACTTCGTACAGTACGATTAAAAGACAATGAAAATCTATATTTTTTACTTTTAAAAAACCCTCTCCCCCTGTGTGTGTGCATGATTACTCAGACTCATCTACATTTAATGGCCAGACTCAAGAAAATAAAAAATAAAATAAATAACAAATTATATTATCAGACTCATACTCCTAATCTAACTAGTCTTGAGTCTTCCTGTTGTCATGAGTGGCTTATGATCTTCCTAAAATGTTAGTACTCACGGACAATAGCAAACAATAAATGATATTCAACGAATAGTAGTTCAGGCGACAATATTTGTCATCATCAAAATCTCAAACTCGGGGTCATGGGTCGCAACAATCTCCCCCTTTTGATGATGTCAAATAATGTTTGTTGTAAGCAAGTTTGAATGGCATTTTTTTTATTTTTATTTTGTTTTTTTGTTTTGTTTTTTTGTTTTTTGTTTTAAATTAAACATAAGAACAAGTAAAAATACTAAAAAGAAAAATGCAGTACGAAATAAAAGGAAATGCATTATATTTAACATAAGAGCAAACAAATTACAATATAAGGAAAACTACAACAACCTTCTACCCCTTTTGACAGCAACAAATAGAGGAACGACCACTAAGAAAGAAAAGTACAAGACATACACTTCAAAGGGAAGGATCCTGATCACTTTGAGGTGGAGGTGGGTTTGGCTAAAAATAGTGAAGGATTGTGTCAAATCATTGATCAATTGCGTTGAAGCTTTCCCCAAACCATTGCATGTCAGTCTCATGGTTCTAATATTGCTCTTGAATGTGCGTATCGAGATGAGTCTGAAGTTGGCCAAAACGTTCGACCAAATCTACATGAGGATAAGCTGGTGTAGGAGCTCGGGGTGCTGCATGTCGTCGTGGATGAGCTGGAGCTGCTGCAGAGGCATCTTCTCATTCTTGTTCTTCAAAGACGGGTTCTTCAGGATCTTGTCCCCGTTGGAAAAGAATACGGAAAGAGGCATTCGTATAAAAGATTGGAAGATTATCGGGTTCACCAGGATAGGTTAGTTGGTATTTTTCTGAACGATGTATCCCATAAGGTGACCAAGAGCTAAATTTAGTTTTCGGCGAGTAGTAGGGAGGCGAATGAAGGTCATATGGAGAATGTAATCAATAATCAAATCAGCCTCATCAAATTTGGTGTTGGACAGGAAAAGGTAGGTAGCGACAGATAAAATTAGGGTCATGTTGATTCGGTCGCCAGCTTTGGATATTATAGAGGTTCTAAGGACATGTTGAATAATTCTGGCATTTTGATTTATTTATTGGATGAGAGATTGGTGTTGATAGAATGCAGCATTCCTAAGGACTTGATTAACCTCACTCTAATCAAATTTGTTTGTGAGAAATGAACGAACCCTAAGACCTTCAGTGGATAGCCCAATATAATGGGCGATGTCGGCTTTGGTGATCTCTATGTTTTGACGACAAACAAAGGAGTGGAAAGTTGTGTTGTCGATGGTGTAGGTTAGATTTGCTAGAAATTCCAAAAGAAGTTCAGAGTTGTAGGGGAAGGCTAGAGTGAGTAAGAACTGAAAGGTGGTGGAAGCAAATAGTTTCATTACCTCGAAATTCAGGGCAGCCTGATTGAGCATTTTGGAAGGTGTAATTTTGCAGGCTTTATACTTATGGTAAGCTTCTTTATTTTCAGCACTCAAGAACTAAGCGCTGCGACGGCTAGAGGAAGATGAATTTCTCACTGCCAAATGACTTCTCTTGCTGGAACTAGACATTGTGTAGAGGCTGAGTGAAGGGTGAGAAGGAACAGGTGTAGTGAGTGAAGTGAGTTGCAAGTGAAGATATCTGCCTAGCCAGCTAATTTATAGAAATTTTGTACTATCATACAGTACGATCATGTTTTGCACAATACGATTGGTAATAAATGTTCTGACTGATCATTTCAGGAAAAGGTGGTCAAAGTGTATAGTACGATGTATATCGTACAGTACAATCAGAAGAATATCGATCGTCCCGAGGGTCGTTAGTATGACTTTTAAACAAACATTTTGTATTATACCAACAGGTGTATCATACAGTACGAATGACATTTATATCATACCAGACTCCTTTATGTCGTTCTTATCCATTTTGTTGAGGTGGATCGTATAGTACGAAGTGGAGGTATCGTACAGTACGAACATCAATAATAACATACCAAAAAGAATTAATTCATCCCAATCTGTTTGCTGATGTGGATCGTAAAGTAGGAAGAGTTGATATCGTACAATACGATGCTCAATAATGTCATACCAGACGGATTGAATGACTACCAATTGTATCGTACAGTACGATGTAGGTCGTACGGTACGATCAACAGAGGCGAAATTTATCTATATGTTGTGTTTTGTATAGATTGAGATATATCGTACAGTACGATCGATGTATCGTACAGTACGATAATAAAATGTCAAATTCGATGGTTTTCTGTAGTGAGTGTGTAATAATCAGGAACAGCCTTAGAAGATTTTTTTTAATGCATTAATGTCTATGACACCTAGTCTAGTCCTCAAGGTGCTAAAGGTATCGAATGCTAGTGGTTTTATGAATATGTCAGCGAATTGATCTCCTGTAGCGATGTGATGCAATTCCATATCTCTCTTAGCAATGTGATCTCTTATGAAATGGTGTCTAATGTCTATGTGTCCCATTCAAGAGTGCTGAATTAGGTTCTTAGAGATGCAGATCGCACTTGTATTGTCACACATGATTGAGATGGTTCCTACAGGTAGGCCAAGATCAAGAATTTGTTGTTTTAATCATAGTACTTGTGCAAGGCAACTTCTTACTACAATATATTCTACCTTGGCTGTGGAAAAGGCTACTGAGTTTTGCTCCCTATTGGACCAAGAAACTAATTATTATCCTATGAATTGTCATGTACCAGAGGTGCTTTTTTATCTATCCTACACCCAACAAAATTAGAATCTAAGTACCCTAAGATTTCAAAGGAAGTGTTGTGCCTAGGATACCAAATTCTTAAGTTCAGGGTGCCTAGTAAATATCTAAGGATTTTCTTGACCGCAGTTAAGTGAGACTCTTTAGGATCGGCTTGAAAACGGGTACAGAGGCACACACTAAACATTATATCTGGTCTACTGCCAGTCAGGTAAAGAAGAGATCCAATCATTCCACTACATTTTTTCTGATCTACTGATTTTCCATTAGGATCTTTGTCTAATTGGATTGTTGAGCTCATTGGAGTGTTCATGGGTTTAGCATTATCCATTTTATATTTTTACAAAATATCCTTAATGTACTTTGTTTGGCTAAGAAAAGTTTTGTTATCTATTTATTTTACACTAAAGCCAAGAAAGTAATTAAGTTTTCCCATCATGGTCATTTCAAACTCATTACTCATTACTTTTGAAAACTCATCACATAACATTTTATCTGAAGATCCAAATAAAATGTCATCCACATAAATCTGAACAATGAGAATTTTATTTTTGATCTTTTATGAAAAGAGTGTAGTATCTACACTACCCTTTTCAAATCCTCTATTCAATACGAATGAGCTAAGTCTTTCGTACCATGCTATAGGTGCTTGCTTTAATCCATAAAGTGCCTTTTTTAATTTGAACACGTGGTTTGGAAATTGTGAACTTTCAAATCCGAGGTGTTGCTCAATATAGACATCTTCCTTAATTACCCCGTTCAAAAAAGCACTCTTTACATCCATTTGATAGAGTTTGAAGTTTTTAAAGAAAGTAAAAGCTAAGAGCACTCTTATGGCTTCTAGTCTAGCAACAGGAGCAAAGGTTTCTTCAAAGTCTATTCCCTCAATTTGGTTGTACCCCTTAGCTACTAATCTGGCTTTATTTCTTATTATTGTTCATGAATCATTCACTTTATTTGAAGACCCATTTTGTTCCAACAACACTTTGTTCTTTAGGTCTCTTGACTAACTCCAAAATATCATTTCTAGTGAATTGGTTCAGCTCTTCTTGCATTGCTAGAATCCAGAATTCTTCTCCTAAGGCTTGATCTATACTTGTAGGTTCTATCATAGAGATGAATGCTGAATGACTAACCTCTTTCCTAAGTCCATGCCTAGTCCTTACACCTTCTGATGGGTCTCCTAAAATTAACTCTTTAGGATGACTAAAAGAATATCTCCATTCTCTAGGCAAATCTTCCTGAGGTTTTACTCTTTCTCCTAAAGTCATAGTCTCTACTCCTTGAATTGCCTCTATTTCATAATTTTCAATTTTATTTTCAGAGGACTTATCTGATTCATCAAATACCATTTTGTTGAGATGTTCTAGGGGCTGAGAAATTGTGTTTTATTCCTATATCTTGACAGAATGATTCAAATCTATCATTTTGAAACTCTCCACCATGATCGCTATGGATTGTTGAGATTTCTCAACCTAATTTTCATTGAATCCATGTGGAGACCTTAAATTCCTCAAAAGACTAATTCTTATGTTCTATGAATCTTACCCAAGTGAATCTAGTGAAGTCATCTACAATAACAAATCCATTATATTTTTCACCTAGGCTGGCTGTACTAACGGGTCCAAATAAGTCCATGTGTAGGATTTCTAATGGCCTAGAGGATCTCTAATTGAATGGAAGGATGATTTGACTTATTTTTCTAGTTAGCAAGCATCTCATAAGTGATCCTTAGTAAAGTCTAACTTAGGTATGCCTTTAACTAGTTTTTTTTTAGTGATGTTTCTAAGTGTTTTCATACTAGCATGGCATAGTCTCCTATGCCATAGCCACGAGTCATCAACTATTATTTTAAAATAAAATGAATTTGAACTATTAATGCAATCAAGGTCTAACATGTAAATATTGTTCATTCGTTTTCCTTCTAAAACTAGTTTATCATTTAAACTAATCAGGCATTTATCTGACAAAAATTTTATATCAAAACCTTTGTCACACAATTGACTAATGCTAAGTAAGTTATGCTTCAAACTATCAACTAATAAAATATTTTCAATTAAAAAATTCTTACCATTACCAACAGTACCTGAGCCTATCACTTTTCTGGTTGTGTTGTCTCCCAATGTTACTTTGCCTCCAGTTCTGGTCTTCAGTAAGATGAACTTCTTCATATCTCCAGTCATGTGTCGCGAGTAGCCAGTATCCAGGTACCACATGCTCTTACTAGGTCTTTTATGAGAGCATCCCTCATCTTGATCCGATTGATCAAAGTTATCATTAGCCATAAGACAAAAATTTGTTACCTCCTCCTCTGCTTCTTCTTCTGACGATTCTGAGGCAGAGTCGACCCAAAAAGCTTTTTGTGTCTTCATCTTTCCTTTCTTGTACTTGGCTTTTCCTCGCATTTATCCTTAGTTGGTTGGCTCTTCAAGTTAGGGTAATCAGCTCGAAGGTGACCTGGCTTCCTTCACTCAAAATAGATTCTATCAGATGAAACTTTATTAGACTTTGAGCTTTTACCTTTATTCCAACCGTTCTGATGACAGTTTTCTTTTCTCTTTAAGAAGTTCTTGATTTGTCGGGTCATCAATGATATATCATCTTCTTCCTCCCCTACAGAGCTGTCACTTTTTGAGTTGTTTATTTTTATTGCCACCGTTCGCTCCTTCTTTTCACCTGCATCACTTTGTCTTTGACTCACTCCTTGCTCATATGCAATGAGTGACCCAAGGAGATTATCAATAGAATAAACATTAAGATCTTTAGATTCAATTATAACAGTTTTCTTAGCATCATAGAAACTTGGTAAGCATCTTAGAATCTTATTAACTTTCTCAGAATTTGAAATCTCTCTAACTAATGCATGTAAGGATGTCACGATTTGGGTGAACCTAGTGTACATGTCAGATATTATTTCGCTAGGTTTCATACGGAAGAGTTCATAATAATGCAATAGAATATTAAGCCTAGACTATTTAACTTCACATGTTCCTTCGTATGTAATGCACAGTCTATCTCAAATCTCCTTACCAGTAGCAAAGGTAGAAACTCTCAAATAATCCTCAGACTTTAATGCACAGAAAAAGCAATTTAAATACTTAGCATTCAATTAGGCTTATTCCCTATCCTCATTGCTCCATTCATTAAAAGGTACTGGAGTTTTCACTCCATTCACAGTTTTAAAAGGTGCAATATATCCATCATTGACTAACATCCACATGCCGTAATCAATACACTGTAAAAAGGTAGACATTCTAATTTTTTAGAAATCAAATGGAATGTTATTAAAAAGAGGTGGACGGGTTATTGAATAACCCTCCGCGGTGTTACAATTACCAAAATATGACATGATCATTTTTTAAGGTTTTCTAAAACACTATTTTTGAAAGCAGGCTCTGATACAAATTAAAATTACTAGATGGACAAGAGGGGGGTGAATTGTGAAAATTTTAATGCAATAATTAAAACCTAAGCAGGAGTTCTAATTTTTTTTTTTTTGATATTTTTAAAATTTTAACATAAAAATTTAAACTACTCAACATGCAACAATAGAATCCTTTTTCTTTCACAAGTTTTCTCCAAGCAAGTATTATAAAAATAAAATGCATGCAAGAATAAAAAGCGACAAGGAAAAAACACACCAAAATTTTTATAGTTGTTCGGTCAAACAATGACCTACGTCCACTCCCCAGAGTCCTCCACTCAGGGAATTTCACTACAAACTATTGCTCTCCTTTTTCCCCCCCTCGGCAAGGCGGAGAAGCCCTTACAATAATCCCTTTCACCAACCCGACGTGGCGGAGTGCCAAGTGCTGTTTTCACCCTCCTGGTGACGGCAGAGAACCTTCTCATTTTTCTCCCTCCTAGAGAAGGCAGAGTACCTTGAGGTCACGGATGTAGAAGAGTCTCCCCCTTAGAGAGCCTCCCTCAAGTTTTTCCCGGGTCACAGGAGGAGCAAGATGCAGCAAGATCAGAGCAAACGTGTGATCTCCCTCACACCTCTTCTCCCTCGCCAAGCTCACCTTCTCCTTCCTCTCTCAACCCCTCAAAACTTCTTAAGAGCTCTCTCCCAAGGATTTCCTCTCTAATCACATTTCCCTCCTCTCTCTCTCTCTCTCTCTCTCTCTCTCTCTCTCTCTCTCTCTCTCTCAAAACATAACAATTTTGACACATAAAATGGGCTCCAAAATCCCTAAAATATTCAAAGTAGCCATTACAATCGTACAGTACGATTTCTAATCGTACAGTACGACATGTATAAACAGGCTTCGTCCTGGTACGAAGTTATACGAACAGTTCAAAATTTAATCGTATGGTATGATACTAATTTATACAGTATGATCCTCAACACTACTACTCATACAGGATGATAATCGGGATGATTAAATATCATCTCTGTTCATCGTATGGTACGATGCACATCGTACAGTACGAATGGTGAAAATCAAGGCATCATCCAGGATAAATTCTGGGACGATCAAATGTCATCTCTGTTTATCGTATAGTATGATAAATATCATACAGTACGATGAGACAAAAATAAGGGATCGTCCAGGACGACCTCCGGGATGATCTGAATTCGTCTTTGTTCATCGTATTGTACGAATGTGTTCGTATAGTATGATTTTCAATTTATAATAAAGCCTTGATTTCTTGCACTAATCACAGGTTAAATTAAGTAAGTATTTAAAATAGAGTGTACAGTACGAAGGTCTTCGTACAGTACAAACAACGCATAATAACTTACTTAAGTTAATGTGACGGTCAGGGTTTTGGATTTGAAACACATCGTACAGTACGATAGTATTCGTATCGTACAATTTGTTCACAGAACACATTTATAATATGATATCGTATAGTATGATTAACAGGCAATGAAAAACTATATTTTTTTTACTTTTAAAAACCCTCTCTGTTTGTGTGTGTGCATGATTTCTCAGACTCGCCTACATTTTGTGGCAAGACTAAAGAAAATAAAAGATAAAATAAATAACAAATTACATTGTCAGACTCATACTCGTAATCTAACTATTCTTGAGTCTTCCCGTTGTCTTGAGTGGCTTGTGATCTTCCTAAAATTTTAGTACTCACAGAAAATAGCAAACAATAAATGATATTCAATAAAGAGTAGTTCATGCGACATTATTTGTCATCTTCAAAATCTCAAACTCGGGGTCATGGGTCACAACAAGATTTGAATGAGGTTTATGGGTCTTTCTTTATTAGAAAATGTCTCTCATGCTCTATGTTGATTTCAATTTTGAGGGCATTTGATTTAAGTGCAAGGTTGTATGCTTTATATTGAAAGGTTTTGTGGGTTGCTTCATATTGAAAGAGGTTTTGGCTTGCTTATGCTAAGAAGATTTATGATTAGTATTAAATCTATTTTACATTGGAAAGATTTATGATAGGTTTTTGCAAATATTTTAGTATAACGAAAAGCTTTTGTGAGGTTTTCTTTTTGGAGATGTTATTTTATTATGGTTTTACCCCATGCCAAATGTGAAAAGCACTTAATTGTTTTTGTGTTGAAAAAGTGTTTTGGTGGATGATTTATGTAAGGTTTTATGTGTCATTTCATTTGGAATTTTTCATAAATCATTTTGGGATTTCTAGCTTTATGATTAACTTTGAGTAGCAAGGTCTCTTTATACCTTTTTGGAACGAATGATATTGTTTATGTGTGATTTGTCTTTCTTCTTGTTTGCATTTGCTTCCGAGGTTGGATTTTGGATAAATGTAGAAAGAGAAGGCTTGTTTTGAGTTTTAGTTTTTGGGAGCTTGTTCACTTTCATTGCTTTTGAGCTTTATTTAGATAATAATTTGGTTAGTTGTTTCAAATGTATCAAGTGCTTTAGTTGGAATGTGAGGACAACAAAGGGCATTAATAACACCTTATTCTCAATTCTTATCACATTGAATTGGGGAGAAGATTATTTTAGAGGCACACTTGGCATCAAAGAAGTGTGCCCAATAATAACAATGCCTACATTCCTTTTATTTTTTATTTTCATTATTTTATTTTATTTTATTATTGCATTTTATTACACTTTTCTTTATTTTTAGTCTTTATGTTGTTTTTCTTACTTGTAATTTAAAATCGAGTGTTTGCAAAAATGAGAAAATCCAAAAAGAAGGCAAGTGGCCTATCCGATGTGTAAATAACAAAAAAGGTATGCTCTTTTTTTAATTGCATTTTCATTTCTTTGTATCATTATTTGCTTATCATATAGAATGTACTCTAATACCTATCATTTTTACGTTTTGCGAGGCACCTTATGGAAAGCAAAGGATAAGGAATATTGGAGCACTAGACGAAGGAGCATTGAAAGTCAAATTCGAGCATCAATCGCCCCTATTCAGTCCGATAGGGGTGCTACAAGCGGAACCACCGAGTCATAGCCCCTGGTGTTGTAAGTCTCCTTAAACTTAAAAAACCTTTAGGGGCCCCAATGGTTGTACTCTCCCTACCCTTTAGGACCATATAGAAACTTCATTTTATAACTAGGATTTTTTTTTTTAGATTCCTTAATCTATTGATATGTTGCAAACCTATTTTTATGACCTGTGTTTTGATGATTGAAAAACACTATTGATTCTCTTGGACTACTTGTTTCTTCTAGCTTTTTAGGAATCAAAGATCGGACGAACAGACGAAGCCAGTTCAGGATTGCGTAGGTTTAGGGTTGAGTCAATCTGTACTTTTGTTTTTTAATTCTTGAGTCTACTTGTAATGGTCAAAGAGACTGATGCTAAGTAACCCTACACACACACACTTGAGAGACTTAGAATTTCTATTTTTACTCATATCGGCCAGGATAATTTTTTACATCGTCCTGGACGATCAGGCTTAAAACAGAAAGTCTAAATTAGGATTCTTAATTAAGGTAGTCGTCATTAACATATCATCCTGGACGATACGTGTATCGCCCAGGACGATAAGCTCAAAACAGAAAGAAGTTGCCGCCATAGACAATTAAGGTATACTGTATTTTTTAAATTATCGGCAGAGATCATTGATCGGCCTGGATGAAATTCTCAAAAATTATGCCTTAATTGATCAGGAAATCAAGGGAGTAATTAAGGATGATTGATACGTCATATCGTCCTGGATGATCGCAGGATCGCCAGGACGATCCAGTCAAAACCTTAAGTTACTTCAGGCGATAATATCGGCCAGCTCGTATCCAGGGCTATTCTCAGGATGATTTTCCATGATTTGAACTGATCGGCAGGATGATCGTGAGATCGGCCTGGACGATCAAGCCAATTTTCAATCATCCAGTTTTGCATCTAGGGCGATACTCTATCTGATCTTCAGAGTTTTGTACTGATCGGCCAGGCCGATGGACGATAAAGTCGGCAACTTGCAATTAATGAGCTCCTTTGAAGCTCTTCTATTTAAGACTCTTTTCAACATTTTTAAAGACCTTTGGCTGCTTCCTTGACCTGAGAAGGCCTTGAGGAGAGAAAGAGAGAGAGAGAGAGGATCTATGAAGGGGAGCTTGTGAGGGGATTCACAGGTTGCTTCAAGGATGCTCTGCTTGTTCTCGTCTAGAGTTTCTCATCCGTGGAAGGGTCGGTAGACGTAAGGAGTTAGCTTTTGTTGTGGTTCTCTGCCAGCTTCAGGAGGAAGCAAAGGAGATAGGTTCTCTCCTTATCGGGTGTCAAAAAGGAGGTTCTTGTGAGGGCTTCTCCGCCTAGCCGTGGGGGCTAAACGAGAGTCACGTTTTGTAAGTGCAATACCCTGAGGGTGCCTCCAAGGAGTGGATCTGTAGGTCGAGTTGACGAACCGCACTATATAATTCTCGTGTTCTTGTTTCTTGCTTCCGCACTTTTATTTCCGCATTATTTTTGTGGTGTGATTTTGGTTTATGTGATTTTTATTCTTTGTGAAAGAAAATTTTAAAAATCTAATTCCCCCCCCCCCCTCTTGGTAGCTTGGGACTAGTTCATAAGGGCTTAACATCCCTAACAAACTTTCAAGTGGTATCAGAACGGATTCAAAAATTTAGTTTGAAAACTTTTTGAATTAGATCCATGGCTAACCTTGGAAATCGTAACACTACGGAAGGGTATTCTATTACCCGACCTCCCCTATTCGAATAACATACCATTTTGATTTTTGGAAAAACTCGCATGTCAACGTTTTTTACAATCTACTGATTATGCATGTGGATGCTATTCAAGAAGGTTATTCTCCACCTTCTCGTGAAATTAATGGAGTTAAACTGAAATTTTCTTTTACTGAAATGGAATCTTTCAATTGACCGGTGGATTTAGCTCAATGATGCAAATGTTTGAATTTCTGCTTTTTCTGTGCTTTAAATTCTAGAATTACATGCGTGTCTCTCATTGCAAACTGGTAAAAGAGATTGGTAATGAAATTATGCTCACCTATGAAGGTATATGAGGTTAACAATGCCCGTTTGACATTCCTTGCATGACTACGAACTTTTCATATGACCTCATGAATCTATTTTGACATGTATACAAGATTTACTCAGATAGTTACTTCACTGGCATGCCAAGGAAAATAACTTTCACTATAAAAAAGTTAACAAGAATTTTGAGAATGCTTGCTTCGTCTTATGATGCTAAATCACTGCAATCGCTGATCTAAGGAATTGAACACCTATTTCTATTGATAACTTACTTTGGCTCACTCATTGCTTACGAGCAAGGGTGAATCAAAGAAAATCTGATGCAGGTGAGAGAAAAAGGAAGAAATAATTGCATTGAAGGCGCACAAATCAGATCGATCTTCCGGGTCTTGAAAGCGATGAAAGTTGCCTTCATCACAAGGCAATTCAAAAGCTTCTAAGAAGAACAAAAGCATCATCAAGTTGGAGAAAGTAAAGGGAACATAAACATGTTAAAGATCTTCTGATATTGTCCCGTTTTTAAATGCGGAAGCCTGGAATGTGAGAACTGATGCCCTAACTCTAAGATCACTCAAGAAAAGGAAGGGTGAGGAGAAACCTAAACCAAGGAAGGACAAGATAGAGTAAAAAGAATTTTGGGCGGATTCGGCATCGATTCATCAGAGACAGAACCAGAAGTAAGAACATCCAAAATTGTGCTTGATGGTAGACAACTCCTGATAGGAAGAGGTATATCGTAACTTTCCTACGTCAACTTCTTGAAGATTCAGAAAAAATTCTGGGCATCAATAGGAAATTAAAGGCAAACCATGCTTAGTTGAATTAGAATTTTTTAAATCCTAGCAAAAAGAGCCATGAAATTTTGATTAAAGACATCAAACAATTGATTCAAATCATATGGACTTTTACTTGATGGAATTTTATGAGTTAAATAAATCATTGTGAGTTAGTTGAAAAGCTTGATGCCATTAAAAGTCCTACACACATCACTTGAATCTGAGTTAAGAAGTCTAAGGAGATGGAGAAAAAATTGAGGATTAAAAAATGAAGTTTTAAAAGCACTAATTGAAGATTCAAAAAGATTTTCAGAAGCAATGTAAGAAACAGGCAGACAACCTACCTATTGATGCATGAAATGCTAGAAAGAGGCCATGTATACACTATAACTCAACTTAAGAAAACCCTTTCCTGGAGTTTAGATTTTTCATGTGGCATTGCTAGGAACATCTCAACACTTTGCACGTTCACCATAGTACACATGGGTGTGGAGAACCTAAGGCAATGATCCAAGCATACCACACATGCATTGCATTTTCTGCTCTATAAGAAGAAACCCAAACCTGCTTTGGGTTCCTAAATCTAACTTTGGTAATTTTGTAGGAAGGCTCTCACAAAAAGCTCGTGAGAGTATGTGGTACTGGATAGTGGATGCTCTCGACTATATGACTGGTGAGCCAGCACGTTTTATTGTACTAGAGTCCAGGATTGGAGGCAAGGTTACTCTTGGAACAAACACCACCAAGAAGGTGGTAGGAGCGGATAATCGGTAATATCAAGAACCCCTCATGATTGAAAAATGTTTTGCTTGTAGATGGATTGAGCACAACTTACTCAAGCATCCAAAGTCAATTCTGTGACAAAAGGCTTTAATCGTGCAATTCTTTTGCAAACTCATGCCATTATAGGTTTAAGTAACAACACTAATTTGCAGGAAAAGAGGATCCAACAATGTCTACATGCTTGATTTTAAAATAACATTAAATGTGCTGCTTCCTTTTTTGGCTTAAAAACTATGATTGTGATTCCTTGGTTGTGCACAGAAGGCTTTGTCATCAAGTATGAAACCCTTAGGAAAGTGACCCCAAAAGGACCTAGTTAGAGGTGTCCCCAAACTTAAGTTTTCAAAAAGAACGCACATTTTGTGAATGCCTGCAACTAGAAAGGCAAGTCACTCCACTTTTCACCCATTAAGGACATTAGCAGCTCTAGACCTCTAGAAGTCCTTCCACATGGATTTGTTTGGACCATTAGCACTGCCATCCTGGAGGAAGTCTAATTGTTTTGTGATTGTTGATGACTACTCGAGGTTCACTTGGACTAATTTCTTCACATAAATGAAAGTCTTTTGAGGAGTTTTAAAACATTTTCTAACTATTGGATTTCAAAAAAGCTAGGTTGTGAGAATTTTTAACCATCCATAGTGATCATGGGGGAGAAGTTTGAAATGAAGAGATTTAGGTTTTTTGTGAAGACAAGGGGATTAGCCATAATTTTTCAGCTCCAAGGACCCCTTAGCAGAACGGGATAGCTGAAAGGAAGAATCAGACCTTGGTGGAGCCTGCTAAGAGCATACTGCTGAGTATTCACTTCCAAAAATACTTTTGGGCTTGAAGCGGTTAACACAGCTTATTATTGTTAATAGGGTTGAATGTTAGAGCCAAATTAGAGAAGACACCTCTATGAAGAATCCTTAAGGGTAGAAACACCCATCTTTCCCATCTTCATGTGTTTTGTTGTAAAGTGTTCATTCACAATAATGGGAAGTTTCACTGGGAAAATTTGATCCTAAATCTGATGAAGGAGTATTCCTTGGGATATCTAGTTTAAGGAAGTCTTTTAGGGTGTTTAAGCAAGAGAACTTTGATGGTGAAGAGACAACCCATGTAGTTTTTGATGAGTCCGATCAAAAGAAACATGGATAGATGATGATGAATGTTGGAGTAGATTACAAGTGGAGTAGAAAAATTTGGGGAAGGGGAAGAGCACCCAAAAGTAATGAAGAGTAGGAGGAGTCACCCAAGGAGTAGAAAATTTTGATGAAAGGGGTGAATCTTCACAAACTTTTGCCTAGAGATTGGAGATAACTCTACAAGTCACCCGCCAAAAGGATTTGGATCTTAGAAGACCCTTCTAGTGGAGGTTAAGATTAAGCATGGACTTAGGAAGGAGGTGAACCACTCTGCTTTATCTCTATGACTGAAACGCCACCACCATTAACCAAGCCCGTTACTATTTGAGTTTTTGGATTTTAGCAAATGCAAGAAGAATTGAATCCAATTTATTAGAAATGATGTTTGGGAGCTTTGTGGAAGACCTAAGGGACAAAGTATAGTTTGGGACAAAGTGGGTCTTTAAGAAACAAGGTGAATGAATTTGAGGAGTGGTGGTAGGAAATAAGCAAGATTGGTGACTAAAAGGGTACAATCAAATAGAAGGGATAGACTTTAGGAGACTTTTGCCGCCTGTAGCTAGATTGGAGGCCCATTAGAGTGCTATGTAGCCTTTGCCTGTTATAAAGGGATTTAAAAGCTTTTTCAATGGATGTCAAGAAGTGCCTTTTTAAATGGGGAATAAAAAAAGATGTGTTTGTAGAACAACCCCCAAGGTTTTTAGAGTTCCCATTTCTAAATCATTGGTTTTTTAAATTAAAAAAGGCTTCGTATGGTTTTAAAAGCAGGCACCAAGAGCCTTGGTATGAGAGGCTTAAGCACATTCTTACTAGAGAGGGGTTTGTCAAGGGGAGCGTAGACACCACCCTTTTTCTTAGGAGAGTTGGAGATGATTTACTCATTGTTCAGATTTATGTGGAATGAAATATACCTCTTTGGATCTTCTAATAAGAAATTGTGTGAGAGTTTTCCAACAAA